>NW_027152607.1:0-52360 GCF_040937935.1 Hyperolius riggenbachi
TTTAACATAGAAAACTTACCGTTGGCTCTAGATTCTAATCTATCACTCCGATTTGCAAACGGATTTCACTGAAGCTGTAACTTTCATCCCAGAACATAGTTTAGGGGCCATTACTTCTTCAACTATAGTCATTTTTCTTTCGATTGCAAACGTAACCAGTTTTTCAATGGTGTAATGGTTTAACATAGAAAACTTACCGTTGGCTCTAGATTCTAATCTATCACTCCGATTTGCAAACGGATTTCACTGAAGCTGTAACTTTCATCCCAGAACATAGTTTAGGGGCCATTACTTCTTCAACTATAGTCATTTTTCTTTCGATTGCAAACGTAACCAGTTTTTCAATGGTGTAATGGTTTAACATAGAAAACTTACCGTTGGCTCTAGATTCTAATCTATCACTCCGATTTGCAAACGGATTTCACTGAAGCTGTAACTTTCATCCCAGAACATAGTTTAGGGGGCCATTACTTCTTCAACTATAGTCATTTTTCTTTCGATTGCAAACGTAACCAGTTTTTCAATGGTGTAATGGTTTAACATAGAAAACTTACCGTTGGCTCTAGATTCTAATCTATCACTCCGATTTGCAAACGGATTTCACTGAAGCTGTAACTTTCATCCCAGAACATAGTTTAGGGGCCATTACTTCTTCAACTATAGTCATTTTTCTTTCGATTGCAAACGTAACCAGTTTTTCAATGGTGTAATGGTTTAACATAGAAAACTTACCGTTGGCTCTAGATTCTAATCTATCACTCCGATTTGCAAACGGATTTCACTGAAGCTGTAACTTTCATCCCAGAACATAGTTTAGGGGCCATTACTTCTTCAACTATAGTCATTTTTCTTTCGATTGCAAACGTAACCAGTTTTTCAATGGTGTAATGGTTTAACATAGAAAACTTACCGTTGGCTCTAGATTCTAATCTATCACTCCGATTTGCAAACGGATTTCACTGAAGCTGTAACTTTTCATCCCAGAACATAGTTTAGGGGCCATTACTTCTTCAACTATAGTCATTTTTCTTTCGATTGCAAACGTAACCAGTTTTTCAATGGTGTAATGGTTTAACATAGAAAACTTACCGTTGGCTCTAGATTCTAATCTATCACTCCGATTTGCAAACGGATTTCACTGAAGCTGTAACTTTCATCCCAGAACATAGTTTAGGGGCCATTACTTCTTCAACTATAGTCATTTTTCTTTCGATTGCAAACGTAACCAGTTTTTCAATGGTGTAATGGTTTAACATAGAAAACTTACCGTTGGCTCTAGATTCTAATCTATCACTCCGATTTGCAAACGGATTTCACTGAAGCTGTAACTTTCATCCCAGAACATAGTTTAGGGGCCATTACTTCTTCAACTATAGTCATTTTTCTTTCGATTGCAAACGTAACCAGTTTTTCAATGGTGTAATGGTTTAACATAGAAAACTTACCGTTGGCTCTAGATTCTAATCTATCACTCCGATTTGCAAACGGATTTCACTGAAGCTGTAACTTTCATCCCAGAACATAGTTTAGGGGCCATTACTTCTTCAACTATAGTCATTTTTCTTTCGATTGCAAACGTAACCAGTTTTTCAATGGTGTAATGGTTTAACATAGAAAACTTACCGTTGGCTCTAGATTCTAATCTATCACTCCGATTTGCAAACGGATTTCACTGAAGCTGTAACTTTCATCCCAGAACATAGTTTAGGGGCCATTACTTCTTCAACTATAGTCATTTTTCTTTCGATTGCAAACGTAACCAGTTTTTCAATGGTGTAATGGTTTAACATAGAAAACTTACCGTTGGCTCTAGATTCTAATCTATCACTCCGATTTGCAAACGGATTTCACTGAAGCTGTAACTTTCATCCCAGAACATAGTTTAGGGGCCATTACTTCTTCAACTATAGTCATTTTTCTTTCGATTGCAAACGTAACCAGTTTTTCAATGGTGTAATGGTTTTAACATAGAAAACTTACCGTTGGCTCTAGATTCTAATCTATCACTCCGATTTGCAAACGGATTTCACTGAAGCTGTAACTTTCATCCCAGAACATAGTTTAGGGGCCATTACTTCTTCAACTATAGTCATTTTTCTTTCGATTGCAAACGTAACCAGTTTTTTCAATGGTGTAATGGTTTAACATAGAAAACTTACCGTTGGCTCTAGATTCTAATCTATCACTCCGATTTGCAAACGGATTTCACTGAAGCTGTAACTTTCATCCCAGAACATAGTTTAGGGGCCATTACTTCTTCAACTATAGTCATTTTTCTTTCGATTGCAAACGTAACCAGTTTTTCAATGGTGTAATGGTTTAACATAGAAAACTTACCGTTGGCTCTAGATTCTAATCTATCACTCCGATTTGCAAACGGATTTCACTGAAGCTGTAACTTTCATCCCAGAACATAGTTTAGGGGCCATTACTTCTTCAACTATAGTCATTTTTCTTTCGATTGCAAACGTAACCAGTTTTTCAATGGTGTAATGGTTTAACATAGAAAACTTACCGTTGGCTCTAGATTCTAATCTATCACTCCGATTTGCAAACGGATTTCACTGAAGCTGTAACTTTCATCCCAGAACATAGTTTAGGGGCCATTACTTCTTCAACTATAGTCATTTTTCTTTCGATTGCAAACGTAACCAGTTTTTCAATGGTGTAATGGTTTAACATAGAAAACTTACCGTTGGCTCTAGATTCTAATCTATCACTCCGATTTGCAAACGGATTTCACTGAAGCTGTAACTTTCATCCCAGAACATAGTTTAGGGGCCATTACTTCTTCAACTATAGTCATTTTTCTTTCGATTGCAAACGTAACCAGTTTTTCAATGGTGTAATGGTTTAACATAGAAAACTTACCGTTGGCTCTAGATTCCTAATCTATCACTCCGATTTGCAAACGGATTTCACTGAAGCTGTAACTTTCATCCCAGAACATAGTTTAGGGGCCATTACTTCTTCAACTATAGTCATTTTTCTTTCGATTGCAAACGTAACCAGTTTTTCAATGGTGTAATGGTTTAACATAGAAAACTTACCGTTGGCTCTAGATTCTAATCTATCACTCCGATTTGCAAACGGATTTCACTGAAGCTGTAACTTTCATCCCAGAACATAGTTTAGGGGCCATTACTTCTTCAACTATAGTCATTTTTCTTTCGATTGCAAACGTAACCAGTTTTTCAATGGTGTAATGGTTTAACATAGAAAACTTACCGTTGGCTCTAGATTCTAATCTATCACTCCGATTTGCAAACGGATTTCACTGAAGCTGTAACTTTCATCCCAGAACATAGTTTAGGGGCCATTACTTTCTTCAACTATAGTCATTTTTCTTTCGATTGCAAACGTAACCAGTTTTTCAATGGTGTAATGGTTTAACATAGAAAACTTACCGTTGGCTCTAGATTCTAATCTATCACTCCGATTTGCAAACGGATTTCACTGAAGCTGTAACTTTCATCCCAGAACATAGTTTAGGGGCCATTACTTCTTCAACTATAGTCATTTTTCTTTCGATTGCAAACGTAACCAGTTTTTCAATGGTGTAATGGTTTAACATAGAAAACTTACCGTTGGCTCTAGATTCTAATCTATCACTCCGATTTGCAACGGATTTCACTGAAGCTGTAACTTTCATCCCAGAACATAGTTTAGGGGCCATTACTTCTTCAACTATAGTCATTTTTCTTTCGATTGCAAACGTAACCAGTTTTTCAATGGTGTAATGGTTTAACATAGAAAACTTACCGTTGGCTCTAGATTCTAATCTATCACTCCGATTTGCAAACGGATTTCACTGAAGCTGTAACTTTCATCCCAGAACATAGTTTAGGGGCCATTACTTCTTCAACTATAGTCATTTTTCTTTCGATTGCAAACGTAACCAGTTTTCAATGGTGTAATGGTTTAACATAGAAAACTTACCGTTGGCTCTAGATTCTAATCTATCACTCCGATTTGCAAACGGATTTCACTGAAGCTGTAACTTTCATCCCAGAACATAGTTTAGGGGCCATTACTTCTTCAACTATAGTCATTTTTCTTTCGATTGCAACGTAACCAGTTTTTTCAATGGTGTAATGGTTTAACATAGAAAACTTACCGTTGGCTCTAGATTCTAATCTATCACTCCGATTTGCAAACGGATTTCACTGAAGCTGTAACTTTCATCCCAGAACATAGTTTAGGGGCCATTACTTCTTCAACTATAGTCATTTTTCTTTCGATTGCAAACGTAACCAGTTTTTCAATGGTGTAATGGTTTAACATAGAAAACTTACCGTTGGCTCTAGATTCTAATCTATCACTCCGATTTGCAAACGGATTTCACTGAAGCTGTAACTTTCATCCCAGAACATAGTTTAGGGGCCATTACTTCTTCAACTATAGTCATTTTTCTTTCGATTGCAAACGTAACCAGTTTTTCAATGGTGTAATGGTTTAACATAGAAAACTTACCGTTGGCTCTAGATTCTAATCTATCACTCCGATTTGCAAACGGATTTCACTGAAGCTGTAACTTTCATCCCAGAACATAGTTTAGGGGCCATTACTTCTTCAACTATAGTCATTTTTCTTTCGATTGCAAACGTAACCAGTTTTTCAATGGTGTAATGGTTTAACATAGAAAACTTACCGTTGGCTCTAGATTCTAATCTATCACTCCGATTTGCAAACGGATTTCACTGAAGCTGTAACTTTCATCCCAGAACATAGTTTAGGGGCCATTACTTCTTCAACTATAGTCATTTTTCTTTCGATTGCAAACGTAACCAGTTTTTCAATGGTGTAATGGTTTAACATAGAAAACTTACCGTTGGCTCTAGATTCTAATCTATCACTCCGATTTGCAAACGGATTTCACTGAAGCTGTAACTTTCATCCCAGAACATAGTTTAGGGGCCATTACTTCTTCAACTATAGTCATTTTTCTTTCGATTGCAAACGTAACCAGTTTTTCAATGGTGTAATGGTTTAACATAGAAAACTTACCGTTGGCTCTAGATTCTAATCTATCACTCCGATTTGCAAACGGATTTCACTGAAGCTGTAACTTTCATCCCAGAACATAGTTTAGGGGCCATTACTTCTTCAACTATAGTCATTTTTCTTTCGATTGCAAACGTAACCAGTTTTTCAATGGTGTAATGGTTTAACATAGAAAACTTACCGTTGGCTCTAGATTCTAATCTATCACTCCGATTTGCAAACGGATTTCACTGAAGCTGTAACTTTCATCCCAGAACATAGTTTAGGGGCCATTACTTCTTCAACTATAGTCATTTTTCTTTCGATTGCAAACGTAACCAGTTTTTCAATGGTGTAATGGTTTAACATAGAAAACTTACCGTTGGCTCTAGATTCTAATCTATCACTCCGATTTGCAAACGGATTTCACTGAAGCTGTAACTTTCATCCCAGAACATAGTTTAGGGGCCATTACTTCTTCAACTATAGTCATTTTTCTTTCGATTGCAAACGTAACCAGTTTTTCAATGGTGTAATGGTTTAACATAGAAAACTTACCGTTGGCTCTAGATTCTAATCTATCACTCCGATTTGCAAACGGATTTCACTGAAGCTGTAACTTTCATCCCAGAACATAGTTTAGGGGCCATTACTTCTTCAACTATAGTCATTTTTCTTTCGATTGCAAACGTAACCAGTTTTTCAATGGTGTAATGGTTTAACATAGAAAACTTACCGTTGGCTCTAGATTCTAATCTATCACTCCGATTTGCAAACGGATTTCACTGAAGCTGTAACTTTCATCCCAGAACATAGTTTAGGGGCCATTACTTCTTCAACTATAGTCATTTTCTTTCGATTGCAAACGTAACCAGTTTTTCAATGGTGTAATGGTTTAACATAGAAACTTACCGTTGGCTCTAGATTCTAATCTATCACTCCGATTTGCAAACGGATTTCACTGAAGCTGTAACTTTCATCCCAGAACATAGTTTAGGGGCCATTACTTCTTCAACTATAGTCATTTTTCTTTCGATTGCAAACGTAACCAGTTTTTCAATGGTGTAATGGTTTAACATAGAAAACTTACCGTTGGCTCTAGATTCTAATCTATCACTCCGATTTGCAAACGGATTTCACTGAAGCTGTAACTTTCATCCCAGAACATAGTTTAGGGGCCATTACTTCTTCAACTATAGTCATTTTTCTTTCGATTGCAAACGTAACCAGTTTTTCAATGGTGTAATGGTTTAACATAGAAAACTTACCGTTGGCTCTAGATTCTAATCTATCACTCCGATTTGCAAACGGATTTCACTGAAGCTGTAACTTTCATCCCAGAACATAGTTTTAGGGGCCATTACTTCTTCAACTATAGTCATTTTTCTTTCGATTGCAAACGTAACCAGTTTTTCAATGGTGTAATGGTTTAACATAGAAAACTTACCGTTGGCTCTAGATTCTAATCTATCACTCCGATTTGCAAACGGATTTCACTGAAGCTGTAACTTTCATCCCAGAACATAGTTTAGGGGCCATTACTTCTTCAACTATAGTCATTTTTCTTTCGATTGCAAACGTAACCAGTTTTTCAATGGTGTAATGGTTTAACATAGAAAACTTACCGTTGGCTCTAGATTCTAATCTATCACTCCGATTTGCAAACGGATTTCACTGAAGCTGTAACTTTCATCCCAGAACATAGTTTAGGGGCCATTACTTCTTCAACTATAGTCATTTTTCTTTCGATTGCAAACGTAACCAGTTTTTCAATGGTGTAATGGTTTAACATAGAAAACTTACCGTTGGCTCTAGATTCTAATCTATCACTCCGATTTGCAAACGGATTTCACTGAAGCTGTAACTTTCATCCCAGAACATAGTTTAGGGGCCATTACTTCTTCAACTATAGTCATTTTTCTTTCGATTGCAAACGTAACCAGTTTTTCAATGGTGTAATGGTTTAACATAGAAAACTTACCGTTGGCTCTAGATTCTAATCTATCACTCCGATTTGCAAACGGATTTCACTGAAGCTGTAACTTTCATCCCAGAACATAGTTTAGGGGCCATTACTTCTTCAACTATAGTCATTTTTCTTTCGATTGCAAACGTAACCAGTTTTTCAATGGTGTAATGGTTTAACATAGAAAACTTACCGTTGGCTCTAGATTCTAATCTATCACTCCGATTTGCAAACGGATTTCACTGAAGCTGTAACTTTCATCCCAGAACATAGTTTAGGGGCCATTACTTCTTCAACTATAGTCATTTTTCTTTCGATTGCAAACGTAACCAGTTTTTCAATGGTGTAATGGTTTAACATAGAAAACTTACCGTTGGCTCTAGATTCTAATCTATCACTCCGATTTGCAAACGGATTTCACTGAAGCTGTAACTTTCATCCCAGAACATAGTTTAGGGGCCATTACTTCTTCAACTATAGTCATTTTTCTTTCGATTGCAAACGTAACCAGTTTTTCAATGGTGTAATGGTTTAACATAGAAAACTTACCGTTGGCTCTAGATTCTAATCTATCACTCCGATTTGCAAACGGATTTCACTGAAGCTGTAACTTTCATCCCAGAACATAGTTTAGGGGCCATTACTTCTTCAACTATAGTCATTTTTCTTTCGATTGCAAACGTAACCAGTTTTTCAATGGTGTAATGGTTTAACATAGAAAACTTACCGTTGGCTCTAGATTCTAATCTATCACTCCGATTTGCAAACGGATTTCACTGAAGCTGTAACTTTCATCCAGAACATAGTTTAGGGGCCATTACTTCTTCAACTATAGTCATTTTTCTTTCGATTGCAAACGTAACCAGTTTTTCAATGGTGTAATGGTTTAACATAGAAAACTTACCGTTGGCTCTAGATTCTAATCTATCACTCCGATTTGCAAACGGATTTCACTGAAGCTGTAACTTTCATCCCAGAACATAGTTTAGGGGCCATTACTTCTTCAACTATAGTCATTTTTCTTTCGATTGCAAACGTAACCAGTTTTTCAATGGTGTAATGGTTTAACATAGAAAACTTACCGTTGGCTCTAGATTCTAATCTATCACTCCGATTTTGCAAACGGATTTCACTGAAGCTGTAACTTTCATCCCAGAACATAGTTTAGGGGCCATTACTTCTTCAACTATAGTCATTTTTCTTTCGATTGCAAACGTAACCAGTTTTTCAATGGTGTAATGGTTTAACATAGAAAACTTACCGTTGGCTCTAGATTCTAATCTATCACTCCGATTTGCAAACGGATTTCACTGAAGCTGTAACTTTCATCCCAGAACATAGTTTAGGGGCCATTACTTCTTCAACTATAGTCATTTTTCTTTCGATTGCAAACGTAACCAGTTTTTCAATGGTGTAATGGTTTAACATAGAAAACTTACCGTTGGCTCTAGATTCTAATCTATCACTCCGATTTGCAAACGGATTTCACTGAAGCTGTAACTTTCATCCCAGAACATAGTTTAGGGGCCATTACTTCTTCAACTATAGTCATTTTTCTTTCGATTGCAAACGTAACCAGTTTTTCAATGGTGTAATGGTTTAACATAGAAAACTTACCGTTGGCTCTAGATTCTAATCTATCACTCCGATTTGCAAACGGATTTCACTGAAGCTGTAACTTTCATCCCAGAACATAGTTTAGGGGCCATTACTTCTTCAACTATAGTCATTTTTCTTTTCGATTGCAAACGTAACCAGTTTTTCAATGGTGTAATGGTTTAACATAGAAAACTTACCGTTGGCTCTAGATTCTAATCTATCACTCCGATTTGCAAACGGATTTCACTGAAGCTGTAACTTTCATCCCAGAACATAGTTTAGGGGCCATTACTTCTTCAACTATAGTCATTTTTCTTTCGATTGCAAACGTAACCAGTTTTTCAATGGTGTAATGGTTTAACATAGAAAACTTACCGTTGGCTCTAGATTCTAATCTATCACTCCGATTTGCAAACGGATTTCACTGAAGCTGTAACTTTCATCCCAGAACATAGTTTAGGGGCCATTACTTCTTCAACTATAGTCATTTTTCTTTCGATTGCAAACGTAACCAGTTTTTCAATGGTGTAATGGTTTAACATAGAAAACTTACCGTTGGCTCTAGATTCTAATCTATCACTCCGATTTGCAAACGGATTTCACTGAAGCTGTAACTTTCATCCCAGAACATAGTTTAGGGGCCATTACTTCTTCAACTATAGTCATTTTTCTTTCGATTGCAAACGTAACCAGTTTTTCAATGGTGTAATGGTTTAACATAGAAAACTTACCGTTGGCTCTAGATTCTAATCTATCACTCCGATTTGCAAACGGATTTCACTGAAGCTGTAACTTTCATCCCAGAACATAGTTTAGGGGCCATTACTTCTTCAACTATAGTCATTTTTCTTTTCGATTGCAAACGTAACCAGTTTTTCAATGGTGTAATGGTTTAACATAGAAAACTTACCGTTGGCTCTAGATTCTAATCTATCACTCCGATTTGCAAACGGATTTCACTGAAGCTGTAACTTTCATCCCAGAACATAGTTTAGGGGCCATTACTTCTTCAACTATAGTCATTTTTCTTTCGATTGCAAACGTAACCAGTTTTTCAATGGTGTAATGGTTTAACATAGAAAACTTACCGTTGGCTCTAGATTCTAATCTATCACTCCGATTTGCAAACGGATTTCACTGAAGCTGTAACTTTCATCCCAGAACATAGTTTAGGGGCCATTACTTCTTCAACTATAGTCATTTTTCTTTCGATTGCAAACGTAACCAGTTTTTCAATGGTGTAATGGTTTAACATAGAAAACTTACCGTTGGCTCTAGATTCTAATCTATCACTCCGATTTGCAAACGGATTTCACTGAAGCTGTAACTTTCATCCCAGAACATAGTTTAGGGGCCATTACTTCTTCAACTATAGTCATTTTTCTTTCGATTGCAAACGTAACCAGTTTTTTCAATGGTGTAATGGTTTAACATAGAAAACTTACCGTTGGCTCTAGATTCTAATCTATCACTCCGATTTGCAAACGGATTTCACTGAAGCTGTAACTTTCATCCCAGAACATAGTTTAGGGGCCATTACTTCTTCAACTATAGTCATTTTTCTTTCGATTGCAAACGTAACCAGTTTTTCAATGGTGTAATGGTTTAACATAGAAAACTTACCGTTGGCTCTAGATTCTAATCTATCACTCCGATTTGCAAACGGATTTCACTGAAGCTGTAACTTTCATCCCAGAACATAGTTTAGGGGCCATTACTTCTTCAACTATAGTCATTTTTCTTTCGATTGCAAACGTAACCAGTTTTTCAATGGTGTAATGGTTTAACATAGAAAACTTACCGTTGGCTCTAGATTCTAATCTATCACTCCGATTTGCAAACGGATTTCACTGAAGCTGTAACTTTCATCCCAGAACATAGTTTAGGGGCCATTACTTCTTCAACTATAGTCATTTTTCTTTCGATTGCAAACGTAACCAGTTTTTCAATGGTGTAATGGTTTAACATAGAAAACTTACCGTTGGCTCTAGATTCTAATCTATCACTCCGATTTGCAAACGGATTTCACTGAAGCTGTAACTTTCATCCCAGAACATAGTTTAGGGGCCATTACTTCTTCAACTATAGTCATTTTTCTTTCGATTGCAAACGTAACCAGTTTTTCAATGGTGTAATGGTTTAACATAGAAAACTTACCGTTGGCTCTAGATTCTAATCTATCACTCCGATTTGCAAACGGATTTCACTGAAGCTGTAACTTTCATCCCAGAACATAGTTTAGGGGCCATTACTTCTTCAACTATAGTCATTTTTCTTTCGATTGCAAACGTAACCAGTTTTTCAATGGTGTAATGGTTTAACATAGAAAACTTACCGTTGGCTCTAGATTCTAATCTATCACTCCGATTTGCAAACGGATTTCACTGAAGCTGTAACTTTCATCCCAGAACATAGTTTAGGGGCCATTACTTCTTCAACTATAGTCATTTTTCTTTCGATTGCAAACGTAACCAGTTTTTCAATGGTGTAATGGTTTAACATAGAAAACTTACCGTTGGCTCTAGATTCTAATCTATCACTCCGATTTGCAAACGGATTTCACTGAAGCTGTAACTTTCATCCCAGAACATAGTTTAGGGGCCATTACTTCTTCAACTATAGTCATTTTTCTTTCGATTGCAAACGTAACCAGTTTTTCAATGGTGTAATGGTTTAACATAGAAAACTTACCGTTGGCTCTAGATTCTAATCTATCACTCCGATTTGCAAACGGATTTCACTGAAGCTGTAACTTTCATCCCAGAACATAGTTTAGGGGCCATTACTTCTTCAACTATAGTCATTTTTCTTTCGATTGCAAACGTAACCAGTTTTTCAATGGTGTAATGGTTTAACATAGAAAACTTACCGTTGGCTCTAGATTCTAATCTATCACTCCGATTTGCAAACGGATTTCACTGAAGCTGTAACTTTCATCCCAGAACATAGTTTAGGGGCCATTACTTCTTCAACTATAGTCATTTTTCTTTCGATTGCAAACGTAACCAGTTTTTCAATGGTGTAATGGTTTAACATAGAAAACTTACCGTTGGCTCTAGATTCTAATCTATCACTCCGATTTGCAAACGGATTTCACTGAAGCTGTAACTTTCATCCCAGAACATAGTTTAGGGGCCATTACTTCTTCAACTATAGTCATTTTTCTTTCGATTGCAAACGTAACCAGTTTTTCAATGGTGTAATGGTTTAACATAGAAAACTTACCGTTGGCTCTAGATTCTAATCTATCACTCCGATTTGCAAACGGATTTCACTGAAGCTGTAACTTTCATCCCAGAACATAGTTTAGGGGCCATTACTTCTTCAACTATAGTCATTTTTCTTTCGATTGCAAACGTAACCAGTTTTTCAATGGTGTAATGGTTTAACATAGAAAACTTACCGTTGGCTCTAGATTCTAATCTATCACTCCGATTTGCAAACGGATTTCACTGAAGCTGTAACTTTCATCCCAGAACATAGTTTAGGGGCCATTACTTCTTCAACTATAGTCATTTTTCTTTCGATTGCAAACGTAACCAGTTTTTCAATGGTGTAATGGTTTAACATAGAAAACTTACCGTTGGCTCTAGATTCTAATCTATCACTCCGATTTGCAAACGGATTTCACTGAAGCTGTAACTTTCATCCCAGAACATAGTTTAGGGGCCATTACTTCTTCAACTATAGTCATTTTTCTTTCGATTGCAAACGTAACCAGTTTTTCAATGGTGTAATGGTTTAACATAGAAAACTTACCGTTGGCTCTAGATTCTAATCTATCACTCCGATTTGCAAACGGATTTCACTGAAGCTGTAACTTTCATCCCAGAACATAGTTTAGGGGCCATTACTTCTTCAACTATAGTCATTTTTCTTTCGATTGCAAACGTAACCAGTTTTTCAATGGTGTAATGGTTTAACATAGAAAACTTACCGTTGGCTCTAGATTCTAATCTATCACTCCGATTTGCAAACGGATTTCACTGAAGCTGTAACTTTCATCCCAGAACATAGTTTAGGGGCCATTACTTCTTCAACTATAGTCATTTTTCTTTCGATTGCAAACGTAACCAGTTTTTCAATGGTGTAATGGTTTAACATAGAAAACTTACCGTTGGCTCTAGATTCTAATCTATCACTCCGATTTGCAAACGGATTTCACTGAAGCTGTAACTTTCATCCCAGAACATAGTTTAGGGGCCATTACTTCTTCAACTATAGTCATTTTTCTTTCGATTGCAAACGTAACCAGTTTTTCAATGGTGTAATGGTTTAACATAGAAAACTTACCGTTGGCTCTAGATTCTAATCTATCACTCCGATTTGCAAACGGATTTCACTGAAGCTGTAACTTTCATCCCAGAACATAGTTTAGGGGCCATTACTTCTTCAACTATAGTCATTTTTCTTTCGATTGCAAACGTAACCAGTTTTTCAATGGTGTAATGGTTTAACATAGAAAACTTACCGTTGGCTCTAGATTCTAATCTATCACTCCGATTTGCAAACGGATTTCACTGAAGCTGTAACTTTCATCCCAGAACATAGTTTAGGGGCCATTACTTCTTCAACTATAGTCATTTTTCTTTCGATTGCAAACGTAACCAGTTTTTCAATGGTGTAATGGTTTAACATAGAAAACTTACCGTTGGCTCTAGATTCTAATCTATCACTCCGATTTGCAAACGGATTTCACTGAAGCTGTAACTTTCATCCCAGAACATAGTTTAGGGGCCATTACTTCTTCAACTATAGTCATTTTTCTTTCGATTGCAAACGTAACCAGTTTTTCAATGGTGTAATGGTTTAACATAGAAAACTTACCGTTGGCTCTAGATTCTAATCTATCACTCCGATTTGCAAACGGATTTCACTGAAGCTGTAACTTTCATCCCAGAACATAGTTTAGGGGCCATTACTTCTTCAACTATAGTCATTTTTCTTTCGATTGCAAACGTAACCAGTTTTTCAATGGTGTAATGGTTTAACATAGAAAACTTACCGTTGGCTCTAGATTCTAATCTATCACTCCGATTTGCAAACGGATTTCACTGAAGCTGTAACTTTCATCCCAGAACATAGTTTAGGGGCCATTACTTCTTCAACTATAGTCATTTTTCTTTCGATTGCAAACGTAACCAGTTTTTCAATGGTGTAATGGTTTAACATAGAAAACTTACCGTTGGCTCTAGATTCTAATCTATCACTCCGATTTGCAAACGGATTTCACTGAAGCTGTAACTTTCATCCCAGAACATAGTTTAGGGGCCATTACTTCTTCAACTATAGTCATTTTTCTTTCGATTGCAAACGTAACCAGTTTTTCAATGGTGTAATGGTTTAACATAGAAAACTTACCGTTGGCTCTAGATTCTAATCTATCACTCCGATTTGCAAACGGATTTCACTGAAGCTGTAACTTTCATCCCAGAACATAGTTTAGGGGCCATTACTTCTTCAACTATAGTCATTTTTCTTTCGATTGCAAACGTAACCAGTTTTTCAATGGTGTAATGGTTTAACATAGAAAACTTACCGTTGGCTCTAGATTCTAATCTATCACTCCGATTTGCAAACGGATTTCACTGAAGCTGTAACTTTCATCCCAGAACATAGTTTAGGGGCCATTACTTCTTCAACTATAGTCATTTTTCTTTCGATTGCAAACGTAACCAGTTTTTCAATGGTGTTATGGTTTAACATAGAAAACTTACCGTTGGCTCTAGATTCTAATCTATCACTCCGATTTGCAAACGGATTTCACTGAAGCTGTAACTTTCATCCCAGAACATAGTTTAGGGGCCATTACTTATTCAACTATAGTCATTTTTCTTTCGATTGCAAACGTAACCAGTTTTTCAATGGTGTAATGGTTTAACATAGAAAACTTACCGTTGGCTCTAGATTCTAATCTATCACTCCGATTTGCAAACGGATTTCACTGAAGCTGTAACTTTCATCCCAGAACATAGTTTAGGGGCCATTACTTATTCAACTATAGTCATTTTTCTTTCGATTGCAAACGTAACCAGTTTTTCAATGGTGTAATGGTTTAACATAGAAAACTTACCGTTGGCTCTAGATTCTAATCTATCACTCCGATTTGCAAACGGATTTCACTGAAGCTGTAACTTTCATCCCAGAACATAGTTTAGGGGCCGATTACTTCTTCAACTATAGTCATTTTCTTTCGATTGCAAACGTAACCAGTTTTTCAATGGTGTAATGGTTTAACATAGAAAACTTACCGTTGGCTCTAGATTCTAATCTATCACTCCGATTTGCAAACGGATTTCACTGAAGCTGTAACTTTCATCCCAGAACATAGTTTAGGGGCCATTACTTCTTCAACTATAGTCATTTTTCTTTCGATTGCAAACGTAACCAGTTTTTCAATGGTGTAATGGTTTAACATAGAAAACTTACCGTTGGCTCTAGATTATAATCTATCACTCCGATTTGCAAACGGATTTCACTGAAGCTGTAACTTTCATCCCAGAACATAGTTTAGGGGCCATTACTTCTTCAACTATAGTCATTTTTCTTTCGATTGCAAACGTAACCAGTTTTTCAATGGTGTAATGGTTTAACATAGAAAACTTACCGTTGGCTCTAGATTCTAATCTATCACTCCGATTTGCAAACGGATTTCACTGAAGCTGTAACTTTCATCCCAGAACATAGTTTAGGGGCCATTACTTTCTTCAACTATAGTCATTTTTCTTTCGATTGCAAACGTAACCAGTTTTTCAATGGTGTTATGGTTTAACATAGAAAACTTACCGTTGGCTCTAGATTCTAATCTATCACTCCGATTTGCAAACGGATTTCACTGAAGCTGTAACTTTCATCCCAGAACATAGTTTAGGGGCCATTACTTATTCAACTATAGTCATTTTTCTTTCGATTGCAAACGTAACCAGTTTTTCAATGGTGTAATGGTTTAACATAGAAAACTTACCGTTGGCTCTAGATTCTAATCTATCACTCCGATTTGCAAACGGATTTCACTGAAGCTGTAACTTTCATCCCAGAACATAGTTTAGGGGCCATTACTTATTCAACTATAGTCATTTTTCTTTCGATTGCAAACGTAACCAGTTTTTCAATGGTGTAATGGTTTAACATAGAAAACTTACCGTTGGCTCTAGATTCTAATCTATCACTCCGATTTGCAAACGGATTTCACTGAAGCTGTAACTTTCATCCCAGAACATAGTTTAGGGGCCATTACTTCTTCAACTATAGTCATTTTTCTTTCAATTGCAAACGTAACCAGTTTTTCAATGGTGTAATGGTTTAACATAGAAAACTTACCGTTGGCTCTAGATTCTAATCTATCACTCCGATTTGCAAACGGATTTCACTGAAGCTGCAACTTTCATCCCAGAACATAGTTTAGGGGCCATTACTTCTTCAACTATAGTCATTTTTCTTTCGATTGCAAACGTAACCAGTTTTTCAATGGTGTAATGGTTTAACATAGAAAACTTACCGTTGGCTCTAGATTCTAATCTATCACTCCGATTTGCAAACGGATTTCACTGAAGCTGTAACTTTCATCCCAGAACATAGTTTAGGGGCCATTACTTATTCAACTATAGTCATTTTTCTTTCGATTGCAAACGTAACCAGTTTTTCAATGGTGTAATGGTTTAACATAGAAAACTTACCGTTGGCTCTAGATTCTAATCTATCACTCCGATTTGCAAACGGATTTCACTGAAGCTGTAACTTTCATCCCAGAACATAGTTTAGGGGCCATTACTTATTCAACTATAGTCATTTTTCTTTCGATTGCAAACGTAACCAGTTTTTCAATGGTGTAATGGTTTAACATAGAAAACTTACCGTTGGCTCTAGATTCTAATCTATCACTCCGATTTGCAAACGGATTTCACTGAAGCTGTAACTTTCATCCCAGAACATAGTTTAGGGGCCATTACTTCTTCAACTATAGTCATTTTTCTTTCGATTGCAAACGTAACCAGTTTTTCAATGGTGTAATGGTTTAACATAGAAAACTTACCGTTGGCTCTAGATTCTAATCTATCACTCCGATTTGCAAACGGATTTCACTGAAGCTGTAACTTTCATCCCAGAACATAGTTTAGGGGCCATTACTTCTTCAACTATAGTCATTTTTCTTTCGATTGCAAACGTAACCAGTTTTTCAATGGTGTAATGGTTTAACATAGAAAACTTACCGTTGGCTCTAGATTCTAATCTATCACTCTGATTTGCAAACGGATTTTTACTGAAGCTGTAACTTTCATCCCAGAACATAGTTTAGGGGCCATTACTTCTTCAACTACAGTCATTTTTCTTTCTATTGCAAACGTAACCAGTTTTTTAATGGTGTAATGGTTTAACATAGAAAACTTATCGTTGGCTCTAGATTCTAATCTATCACTCCGATTTGCAAACGGATTTCACTGAAGCTGTAACTTTCATCCCAGAACATAGTTTAGGGGCCATTACTTCTTCAACTATAGTCATTTTTCTTTCGATTGCAAACGTAACCAGTTTTTCAATGGTGTAATGGTTTAACATAGAAAACTTACCGTTGGCTCTAGATTCTAATCTATCACTCCGATTTGCAAACGGATTTCACTGAAGCTGTAACTTTCATCCCAGAACATAGTTTAGGGGCCATTACTTCTTCAACTATAGTCATTTTTCTTTCGATTGCAAACGTAACCAGTTTTTCAATGGTGTAATGGTTTAACATAGAAAACTTACCGTTGGCTCTAGATTCTAATCTATCACTCCGATTTGCAAACGGATTTCACTGAAGCTGTAACTTTCATCCCAGAACATAGTTTAGGGGCCATTACTTATTCAACTATAGTCATTTTTCTTTCGATTGCAAACGTAACCAGTTTTTCAATGGTGTAATGGTTTAACATAGAAAACTTACCGTTGGCTCTAGATTCTAATCTATCACTCCGATTTGCAAACGGATTTCACTGAAGCTGTAACTTTCATCCCAGAACATAGTTTAGGGGCCATTACTTCTTCAACTATAGTCATTTTTCTTTCAATTGCAAACGTAACCAGTTTTTCAATGGTGTAATGGTTTAACATAGAAAACTTACTGTTGGCTCTAGATTCTAATCTATCACTCCGATTTGCAAACGGATTTCACTGAAGCTGTAACTTTCATCCCAGAACATAGTTTAGGGGCCATTACTTCTTCAACTGTAGTCATTTTTCTTTCGATTGCAAACGTAACCAGTTTTTCAATGGTGTAATGGTTTAACATAGAAAACTTACCGTTGGCTCTAGATTCTAATCTATCACTCCGATTTGCAAACGGATTTCACTGAAGCTGTAACTTTCATCCCAGAACATAGTTTAGGGGCCATTACTTCTTCAACTATAGTCATTTTTCTTTCGATTGCAAACGTAACCAGTTTTTCAATGGTGTAATGGTTTAACATAGAAAACTTACCGTTGGCTCTAGATTCTAATCTATCACTCCGATTTGCAAACGGATTTCACTGAAGCTGTAACTTTCATCCCAGAACATAGTTTAGGGGCCATTACTTCTTCAACTATAGTCATTTTTCTTTCGATTGCAAACGTAACCAGTTTTTCAATGGTGTTATGGTTTAACATAGAAAACTTACCGTTGGCTCTAGATTCTAATCTATCACTCCGATTTGCAAACGGATTTCACTGAAGCTGTAACTTTCATCCCAGAACATAGTTTAGGGGCCATTACTTATTCAACTATAGTCATTTTTCTTTCGATTGCAAACGTAACCAGTTTTTCAATGGTGTAATGGTTTAACATAGAAAACTTACCGTTGGCTCTAGATTCTAATCTATCACTCCGATTTGCAAACGGATTTCACTGAAGCTGTAACTTTCATCCCAGAACATAGTTTAGGGGCCATTACTTATTCAACTATAGTCATTTTTCTTTCGATTGCAAACGTAACCAGTTTTTCAATGGTGTAATGGTTTAACATAGAAAACTTACCGTTGGCTCTAGATTCTAATCTATCACTCCGATTTGCAAACGGATTTCACTGAAGCTGTAACTTTCATCCCAGAACATAGTTTAGGGGCCATTACTTCTTCAACTATAGTCATTTTTCTTTCGATTGCAAACGTAACCAGTTTTTCAATGGTGTAATGGTTTAACATAGAAAACTTACCGTTGGCTCTAGATTCTAATCTATCACTCCGATTTGCAAACGGATTTCACTGAAGCTGTAACTTTCATCCCAGAACATAGTTTAGGGGCCATTACTTCTTCAACTATAGTCATTTTTCTTTCGATTGCAAACGTAACCAGTTTTTCAATGGTGTAATGGTTTAACATAGAAAACTTACCGTTGGCTCTAGATTATAATCTATCACTCCGATTTGCAAACGGATTTCACTGAAGCTGTAACTTTCATCCCAGAACATAGTTTAGGGGCCATTACTTCTTCAACTATAGTCATTTTTCTTTCGATTGCAAACGTAACCAGTTTTTCAATGGTGTAATGGTTTAACATAGAAAACTTACCGTTGGCTCTAGATTCTAATCTATCACTCCGATTTGCAAACGGATTTCACTGAAGCTGTAACTTTCATCCCAGAACATAGTTTAGGGGCCATTACTTCTTCAACTATAGTCATTTTTCTTTCGATTGCAAACGTAACCAGTTTTTCAATGGTGTTATGGTTTAACATAGAAAACTTACCGTTGGCTCTAGATTCTAATCTATCACTCCGATTTGCAAACGGATTTCACTGAAGCTGTAACTTTCATCCCAGAACATAGTTTAGGGGCCATTACTTCTTCAACTATAGTCATTTTTCTTTCGATTGCAAACGTAACCAGTTTTTCAATGGTGTAATGGTTTAACATAGAAAACTTACCGTTGGCTCTAGATTCTAATCTATCACTCCGATTTGCAAACGGATTTCACTGAAGCTGTAACTTTCATCCCAGAACATAGTTTAGGGGCCATTACTTATTCAACTATAGTCATTTTTCTTTCGATTGCAAACGTAACCAGTTTTTCAATGGTGTAATGGTTTAACATAGAAAACTTACCGTTGGCTCTAGATTCTAATCTATCACTCCGATTTGCAAACGGATTTCACTGAAGCTGTAACTTTCATCCCAGAACATAGTTTAGGGGCCATTACTTCTTCAACTATAGTCATTTTTCTTTCAATTGCAAACGTAACCAGTTTTTCAATGGTGTAATGGTTTAACATAGAAAACTTACCGTTGGCTCTAGATTCTAATCTATCACTCCGATTTGCAAACGGATTTCACTGAAGCTGCAACTTTCATCCCAGAACATAGTTTAGGGGCCATTACTTCTTCAACTATAGTCATTTTTCTTTCGATTGCAAACGTAACCAGTTTTTCAATGGTGTAATGGTTTAACATAGAAAACTTACCGTTGGCTCTAGATTCTAATCTATCACTCCGATTTGCAAACGGATTTCACTGAAGCTGTAACTTTCATCCCAGAACATAGTTTAGGGGCCATTACTTATTCAACTATAGTCATTTTTCTTTCGATTGCAAACGTAACCAGTTTTTCAATGGTGTAATGGTTTAACATAGAAAACTTACCGTTGGCTCTAGATTCTAATCTATCACTCCGATTTGCAAACGGATTTCACTGAAGCTGTAACTTTCATCCCAGAACATAGTTTAGGGGCCATTACTTATTCAACTATAGTCATTTTTCTTTCGATTGCAAACGTAACCAGTTTTTCAATGGTGTAATGGTTTAACATAGAAAACTTACCGTTGGCTCTAGATTCTAATCTATCACTCCGATTTGCAAACGGATTTCACTGAAGCTGTAACTTTCATCCCAGAACATAGTTTAGGGGCCATTACTTCTTCAACTATAGTCATTTTTCTTTCGATTGCAAACGTAACCAGTTTTTCAATGGTGTAATGGTTTAACATAGAAAACTTACCGTTGGCTCTAGATTCTAATCTATCACTCCGATTTGCAAACGGATTTCACTGAAGCTGTAACTTTCATCCCAGAACATAGTTTAGGGGCCATTACTTCTTCAACTATAGTCATTTTTCTTTCGATTGCAAACGTAACCAGTTTTTCAATGGTGTAATGGTTTAACATAGAAAACTTACCGTTGGCTCTAGATTCTAATCTATCACTCTGATTTGCAAACGGATTTTTACTGAAGCTGTAACTTTCATCCCAGAACATAGTTTAGGGGCCATTACTTCTTCAACTACAGTCATTTTTCTTTCTATTGCAAACGTAACCAGTTTTTTAATGGTGTAATGGTTTAACATAGAAAACTTATCGTTGGCTCTAGATTCTAATCTATCACTCCGATTTGCAAACGGATTTCACTGAAGCTGTAACTTTCATCCCAGAACATAGTTTAGGGGCCATTACTTCTTCAACTATAGTCATTTTTCTTTCGATTGCAAACGTAACCAGTTTTTCAATGGTGTAATGGTTTAACATAGAAAACTTACCGTTGGCTCTAGATTCTAATCTATCACTCCGATTTGCAAACGGATTTCACTGAAGCTGTAACTTTCATCCCAGAACATAGTTTAGGGGCCATTACTTCTTCAACTATAGTCATTTTTCTTTCGATTGCAAACGTAACCAGTTTTTCAATGGTGTAATGGTTTAACATAGAAAACTTACCGTTGGCTCTAGATTCTAATCTATCACTCCGATTTGCAAACGGATTTCACTGAAGCTGTAACTTTCATCCCAGAACATAGTTTAGGGGCCATTACTTATTCAACTATAGTCATTTTTCTTTCGATTGCAAACGTAACCAGTTTTTCAATGGTGTAATGGTTTAACATAGAAAACTTACCGTTGGCTCTAGATTCTAATCTATCACTCCGATTTGCAAACGGATTTCACTGAAGCTGTAACTTTCATCCCAGAACATAGTTTAGGGGCCATTACTTCTTCAACTATAGTCATTTTTCTTTCAATTGCAAACGTAACCAGTTTTTCAATGGTGTAATGGTTTAACATAGAAAACTTACTGTTGGCTCTAGATTCTAATCTATCACTCCGATTTGCAAACGGATTTCACTGAAGCTGTAACTTTCATCCCAGAACATAGTTTAGGGGCCATTACTTCTTCAACTGTAGTCATTTTTCTTTCGATTGCAAACGTAACCAGTTTTTCAATGGTGTAATGGTTTAACATAGAAAACTTACCGTTGGCTCTAGATTCTAATCTATCACTCCGATTTGCAAACGGATTTCACTGAAGCTGTAACTTTCATCCCAGAACATAGTTTAGGGGCCATTACTTCTTCAACTATAGTCGTTTTTCTTTCGATTGCAAACGTAACCAGTTTTTCAATGGTGTAATGGTTTAACATAGAAAACTTACCGTTGGCTCTAGATTCTAATCTATCACTCTGATTTGCAAACGGATTTCACTGAAGCTGTAACTTTCATCCCAGAACATAGTTTAGGGGCCATTACTTCTTCAACTATAGTCATTTTTCTTTCGATTGCAAACTTAACCAGTTTTTCAATGGTGTAATGGTTTAACATAGAAAACTTACCGTTGGCTCTAGATTCTAATCTATCACTCCGATTTGCAAACGGATTTCACTGAAGCTGTAACTTTCATCCCAGAACATAGTTTAGGGGCCATTACTTCTTCAACTATAGTCATTTTTCTTTCGATTGCAAACTTAACCAGTTTTTCAATGGTGTAATGGTTTAACATAGAAAACTTACCGTTGGCTCTAGATTCTAATCTATCACTCCGATTTGCAAACGGATTTCACTGAAGCTGTAACTTTCATCCCAGAACATAGTTTAGGGGCCATTACTTCTTCAACTATAGTCATTTTTCTTTTGATTGCAAACGTAACCAGTTTTTCAATGGTGTAATGGTTTAACATAGAAAACTTACCGTTGGCTCTAGATTCTAATCTATCACTCCGATTTGCAAACGGATTTCACTGAAGCTGTAACTTTCATCCCAGAACATAGTTTAGGGGCCATTACTTCTTCAACTATAGTCATTTTTCTTTCGATTGCAAACGTAACCAGTTTTTCAATGGTGTAATGGTTTAACATAGAAAACTTACCGTTGGCTCTAGATTCTAATCTATCACTCCGATTTGCAAACGGATTTCACTGAAGCTGTAACTTTCATCCCAGAACATAGTTTAGGGGCCATTACTTCTTCAACTATAGTCATTTTTCTTTCGATTGCAAACTTAACCAGTTTTTCAATGGTGTAATGGTTTAACATAGAAAACTTACCGTTGGCTCTAGATTCTAATCTATCACTCCGATTTGCAAACGGATTTCACTGAAGCTGTAACTTTCATCCCAGAACATAGTTTAGGGGCCATTACTTCTTCAACTATAGTCATTTTTCTTTTGATTGCAAACGTAACCAGTTTTTCAATGGTGTAATGGTTTAACATAGAAAACTTACCGTTGGCTCTAGATTCTAATCTATCACTCCGATTTGCAAACGGATTTCACTGAAGCTGTAACTTTCATCCCAGAACATAGTTTAGGGGCCATTACTTCTTCAACTATAGTCATTTTTCTTTCAATTGCAAACGTAACCAGTTTTTCAATGGTGTAATGGTTTAACATAGAAAACTTACCGTTGGCTCTAGATTCTAATCTATCACTCCGATTTGCAAACGGATTTCACTGAAGCTGTAACTTTCATCCCAGAACATAGTTTAGGGGCCATTACTTCTTCAACTATAGTCATTTTTCTTTCGATTGCAAACGTAACCAGTTTTTCAATGGTGTAATGGTTTAACATAGAAAACTTACCGTTGGCTCTAGATTCTAATCTATCACTCCGATTTGCAAACGGATTTCACTGAAGCTGTAACTTTCATCCCAGAACATAGTTTAGGGGCCATTACTTCTTCAACTATAGTCATTTTTCTTTCGATTGCAAACGTAACCAGTTTTTAAATGGTGTAATGGTTTAACATAGAAAACTTACCGTTGGCTCTAGATTCTAATCTATCACTCCGATTTGCAAACGGATTTCACTGACGCTGTAACTTTCATCCCAGAACATAGTTTAGGGGCCATTACTTCTTTAACTATAGTCATTTTTCTTTCGATTGCAAACGTAACCAGTTTTTCAATGGTGTAATGGTTTAACATAGAAAACTTACCGTTGGCTCTAGATTCTAATCTATCACTCCGATTTGCAAACGGATTTCACTGAAGCTGTAACTTTCATCCCAGAACATAGTTTAGGGGCCATTACTTCTTCAACTATAGTCATTTTTCTTTCGATTGCAAACGTAACCAGTTTTTCAATGGTGTAATGGTTTAACATAGAAAACTTACCGTTGGCTCTAGATCCTAATCTATCACTCTGATTTGCAAACGGATTTCACTGAAGCTGTAACTTTCATCCCAGAACATAGTTTAGGGGCCATTACTTCTTCAACTATAGTCATTTTTCTTTCGATTGCAAACGTAACCAGTTTTTCAATGGTGTAATGGTTTAACATAGAAAACTTACCGTTGGCTCTAGATTCTAATCTATCACTCCGATTTGCAAACGGATTTCACTGAAGCTGTAACTTTCATCCCAGAACATAGTTTAGGGGCCATTACTTCTTCAACTATAGTCATTTTTCTTTCGATTGCAAACGTAACCAGTTTTTCAATGGTGTAATGGTTTAACATAGAAAACTTACCGTTGGCTCTAGATTCTAATCTATCACTCCGATTTGCAAACGGATTTCACTGAAGCTGTAACTTTCATCCCAGAACATAGTTTAGGGGCCATTACTTCTTCAACTATAGTCATTTTTCTTTCGATTGCAAACGTAACCAGTTTTTCAATGGTGTAATGGTTTAACATAGAAAACTTACCGTTGGCTCTAGATTCTAATCTATCACTCCGATTTGCAAACGGATTTCACTGAAGCTGTAACTTTCATCCCAGAACATAGTTTAGGGGCCATTACTTATTCAACTATAGTCATTTTTCTTTCGATTGCAAACGTAACCAGTTTTTCAATAGTGTAATGGTTTAACATAGAAAACTTACCGTTGGCTCTAGATTCTAATCTATCACTTCGATTTGCAAACGGATTTCACTGAAGCTGTAACTTTCATCCCAGAACATAGTTTAGGGGCCATTACTTCTTCAACTATAGTCATTTTTCTTTCGATTGCAAACGTAACCAGTTTTTCAATGGTGTAATGGTTTAACATAGAAAACTTACCGTTGGCTCTAGATTCTAATCTATCACTCCGATTTGCAAACGGATTTCACTGAAGCTGTAACTTTCATCCCAGAACATAGTTTAGGGGCCATTACTTCTTCAACTATAGTCATTTTTCTTTCGATTGCAAACGTAACCAGTTTTTCAATGGTGTAATGGTTTAACATAGAAAACTTACCGTTGGCTCTAGATTCTAATCTATCACTCCGATTTGCAAACGGATTTCACTGAAGCTGTAACTTTCATCCCAGAACATAGTTTAGGGGCCATTACTTCTTCAACTATAGTCATTTTTCTTTCGATTGCAAACGTAACCAGTTTTTCAATGGTGTAATGGTTTAACATAGAAAACTTACCGTTGGCTCTAGATTCTAATCTATCACTCCGATTTGCAAACGGATTTCACTGAAGCTGTAACTTTCATCCCAGAACATAGTTTAGGGGCCATTACTTCTTCAACTATAGTCATTTTTCTTTCGATTGCAAACGTAACCAGTTTTTCAATGGTGTAATGGTTTAACATAGAAAACTTACCGTTGGCTCTAGATTCTAATCTATCACTCTGATTTGCAAACGGATTTTTACTGAAGCTGTAACTTTCATCCCAGAACATAGTTTAGGGGCCATTACTTCTTCAACTACAGTCATTTTTCTTTCTATTGCAAACGTAACCAGTTTTTTAATGGTGTAATGGTTTAACATAGAAAACTTATCGTTGGCTCTAGATTCTAATCTATCACTCCGATTTGCAAACGGATTTCACTGAAGCTGTAACTTTCATCCCAGAACATAGTTTAGGGGCCATTACTTCTTCAACTATAGTCATTTTTCTTTCGATTGCAAACGTAACCAGTTTTTCAATGGTGTAATGGTTTAACATAGAAAACTTACCGTTGGCTCTAGATTCTAATCTATCACTCCGATTTGCAAACGGATTTCACTGAAGCTGTAACTTTCATCCCAGAACATAGTTTAGGGGCCATTACTTCTTCAACTATAGTCATTTTTCTTTCGATTGCAAACGTAACCAGTTTTTCAATGGTGTAATGGTTTAACATAGAAAACTTACCGTTGGCTCTAGATTCTAATCTATCACTCCGATTTGCAAACGGATTTCACTGAAGCTGTAACTTTCATCCCAGAACATAGTTTAGGGGCCATTACTTATTCAACTATAGTCATTTTTCTTTCGATTGCAAACGTAACCAGTTTTTCAATGGTGTAATGGTTTAACATAGAAAACTTACCGTTGGCTCTAGATTCTAATCTATCACTCCGATTTGCAAACGGATTTCACTGAAGCTGTAACTTTCATCCCAGAACATAGTTTAGGGGCCATTACTTCTTCAACTATAGTCATTTTTCTTTCAATTGCAAACGTAACCAGTTTTTCAATGGTGTAATGGTTTAACATAGAAAACTTACTGTTGGCTCTAGATTCTAATCTATCACTCCGATTTGCAAACGGATTTCACTGAAGCTGTAACTTTCATCCCAGAACATAGTTTAGGGGCCATTACTTCTTCAACTATAGTCATTTTTCTTTCGATTGCAAACGTAACCAGTTTTTCAATGGTGTAATGGTTTAACATAGAAAACTTACCGTTGGCTCTAGATTCTAATCTATCACTCCGATTTGCAAACGGATTTCACTGAAGCTGTAACTTTCATCCCAGAACATAGTTTAGGGGCCATTACTTCTTCAACTATAGTCATTTTTCTTTCGATTGCAAACGTAACCAGTTTTTCAATGGTGTAATGGTTTAACATAGAAAACTTACCGTTGGCTCTAGATTCTAATCTATCACTCTGATTTGCAAACGGATTTCACTGAAGCTGTAACTTTCATCCCAGAACATAGTTTAGGGGCCATTACTTCTTCAACTATAGTCATTTCTCTTTCGATTGCAAACTTAACCAGTTTTTCAATGGTGTAATGGTTTAACATAGAAAACTTACCGTTGGCTCTAGATTCTAATCTATCACTCCGATTTGCAAACGGATTTCACTGAAGCTGTAACTTTCATCCCAGAACATAGTTTAGGGGCCATTACTTCTTCAACTATAGTCATTTTTCTTTCGATTGCAAACTTAACCAGTTTTTCAATGGTGTAATGGTTTAACATAGAAAACTTACCGTTGGCTCTAGATTCTAATCTATCACTCCGATTTGCAAACGGATTTCACTGAAGCTGTAACTTTCATCCCAGAACATAGTTTAGGGGCCATTACTTCTTCAACTATAGTCATTTTTCTTTTGATTGCAAACGTAACCAGTTTTTCAATGGTGTAATGGTTTAACATAGAAAACTTACCGTTGGCTCTAGATTCTAATCTATCACTCCGATTTGCAAACGGATTTCACTGAAGCTGTAACTTTCATCCCAGAACATAGTTTAGGGGCCATTACTTCTTCAACTATAGTCATTTTTCTTTCGATTGCAAACGTAACCAGTTTTTCAATGGTGTAATGGTTTAACATAGAAAACTTACCGTTGGCTCTAGATTCTAATCTATCACTCCGATTTGCAAACGGATTTCACTGAAGCTGTAACTTTCATCCCAGAACATAGTTTAGGGGCCATTACTTCTTCAACTATAGTCATTTTTCTTTCGATTGCAAACTTAACCAGTTTTTCAATGGTGTAATGGTTTAACATAGAAAACTTACCGTTGGCTCTAGATTCTAATCTATCACTCCGATTTGCAAACGGATTTCACTGAAGCTGTAACTTTCATCCCAGAACATAGTTTAGGGGCCATTACTTCTTCAACTGTAGTCATTTTTCTTTCGATTGCAAACGTAACCAGTTTTTCAATGGTGTAATGGTTTAACATAGAAAACTTACCGTTGGCTCTAGATTCTAATCTATCACTCCGATTTGCAAACGGATTTCACTGAAGCTGTAACTTTCATCCCAGAACATAGTTTAGGGGCCATTACTTCTTCAACTATAGTCGTTTTTCTTTCGATTGCAAACGTAACCAGTTTTTCAATGGTGTAATGGTTTAACATAGAAAACTTACCGTTGGCTCTAGATTCTAATCTATCACTCTGATTTGCAAACGGATTTCACTGAAGCTGTAACTTTCATCCCAGAACATAGTTTAGGGGCCATTACTTCTTCAACTATAGTCATTTTTCTTTCGATTGCAAACTTAACCAGTTTTTCAATGGTGTAATGGTTTAACATAGAAAACTTACCGTTGGCTCTAGATTCTAATCTATCACTCCGATTTGCAAACGGATTTCACTGAAGCTGTAACTTTCATCCCAGAACATAGTTTAGGGGCCATTACTTCTTCAACTATAGTCATTTTTCTTTCGATTGCAAACTTAACCAGTTTTTCAATGGTGTAATGGTTTAACATAGAAAACTTACCGTTGGCTCTAGATTCTAATCTATCACTCCGATTTGCAAACGGATTTCACTGAAGCTGTAACTTTCATCCCAGAACATAGTTTAGGGGCCATTACTTCTTCAACTATAGTCATTTTTCTTTTGATTGCAAACGTAACCAGTTTTTCAATGGTGTAATGGTTTAACATAGAAAACTTACCGTTGGCTCTAGATTCTAATCTATCACTCCGATTTGCAAACGGATTTCACTGAAGCTGTAACTTTCATCCCAGAACATAGTTTAGGGGCCATTACTTCTTCAACTATAGTCATTTTTCTTTCGATTGCAAACGTAACCAGTTTTTCAATGGTGTAATGGTTTAACATAGAAAACTTACCGTTGGCTCTAGATTCTAATCTATCACTCCGATTTGCAAACGGATTTCACTGAAGCTGTAACTTTCATCCCAGAACATAGTTTAGGGGCCATTACTTCTTCAACTATAGTCATTTTTCTTTCGATTGCAAACTTAACCAGTTTTTCAATGGTGTAATGGTTTAACATAGAAAACTTACCGTTGGCTCTAGATTCTAATCTATCACTCCGATTTGCAAACGGATTTCACTGAAGCTGTAACTTTCATCCCAGAACATAGTTTAGGGGCCATTACTTCTTCAACTATAGTCATTTTTCTTTTGATTGCAAACGTAACCAGTTTTTCAATGGTGTAATGGTTTAACATAGAAAACTTACCGTTGGCTCTAGATTCTAATCTATCACTCCGATTTGCAAACGGATTTCACTGAAGCTGTAACTTTCATCCCAGAACATAGTTTAGGGGCCATTACTTCTTCAACTATAGTCATTTTTCTTTCAATTGCAAACGTAACCAGTTTTTCAATGGTGTAATGGTTTAACATAGAAAACTTACCGTTGGCTCTAGATTCTAATCTATCACTCCGATTTGCAAACGGATTTCACTGAAGCTGTAACTTTCATCCCAGAACATAGTTTAGGGGCCATTACTTCTTCAACTATAGTCATTTTTCTTTCGATTGCAAACGTAACCAGTTTTTCAATGGTGTAATGGTTTAACATAGAAAACTTACCGTTGGCTCTAGATTCTAATCTATCACTCCGATTTGCAAACGGATTTCACTGAAGCTGTAACTTTCATCCCAGAACATAGTTTAGGGGCCATTACTTCTTCAACTATAGTCATTTTTCTTTCGATTGCAAACGTAACCAGTTTTTAAATGGTGTAATGGTTTAACATAGAAAACTTACCGTTGGCTCTAGATTCTAATCTATCACTCCGATTTGCAAACGGATTTCACTGACGCTGTAACTTTCATCCCAGAACATAGTTTAGGGGCCATTACTTCTTTAACTATAGTCATTTTTCTTTCGATTGCAAACGTAACCAGTTTTTCAATGGTGTAATGGTTTAACATAGAAAACTTACCGTTGGCTCTAGATTCTAATCTATCACTCCGATTTGCAAACGGATTTCACTGAAGCTGTAACTTTCATCCCAGAACATAGTTTAGGGGCCATTACTTCTTCAACTATAGTCATTTTTCTTTCGATTGCAAACGTAACCAGTTTTTCAATGGTGTAATGGTTTAACATAGAAAACTTACCGTTGGCTCTAGATCCTAATCTATCACTCTGATTTGCAAACGGATTTCACTGAAGCTGTAACTTTCATCCCAGAACATAGTTTAGGGGCCATTACTTCTTCAACTATAGTCATTTTTCTTTCGATTGCAAACGTAACCAGTTTTTCAATGGTGTAATGGTTTAACATAGAAAACTTACCGTTGGCTCTAGATTCTAATCTATCACTCCGATTTGCAAACGGATTTCACTGAAGCTGTAACTTTCATCCCAGAACATAGTTTAGGGGCCATTACTTCTTCAACTATAGTCATTTTTCTTTCGATTGCAAACGTAACCAGTTTTTCAATGGTGTAATGGTTTAACATAGAAAACTTACCGTTGGCTCTAGATTCTAATCTATCACTCCGATTTGCAAACGGATTTCACTGAAGCTGTAACTTTCATCCCAGAACATAGTTTAGGGGCCATTACTTCTTCAACTATAGTCATTTTTCTTTCGATTGCAAACGTAACCAGTTTTTCAATGGTGTAATGGTTTAACATAGAAAACTTACCGTTGGCTCTAGATTCTAATCTATCACTCCGATTTGCAAACGGATTTCACTGAAGCTGTAACTTTCATCCCAGAACATAGTTTAGGGGCCATTACTTATTCAACTATAGTCATTTTTCTTTCGATTGCAAACGTAACCAGTTTTTCAATAGTGTAATGGTTTAACATAGAAAACTTACCGTTGGCTCTAGATTCTAATCTATCACTTCGATTTGCAAACGGATTTCACTGAAGCTGTAACTTTCATCCCAGAACATAGTTTAGGGGCCATTACTTCTTCAACTATAGTCATTTTTCTTTCGATTGCAAACGTAACCAGTTTTTCAATGGTGTAATGGTTTAACATAGAAAACTTACCGTTGGCTCTAGATTCTAATCTATCACTCCGATTTGCAAACGGATTTCACTGAAGCTGTAACTTTCATCCCAGAACATAGTTTAGGGGCCATTACTTCTTCAACTATAGTCATTTTTCTTTCGATTGCAAACGTAACCAGTTTTTCAATGGTGTAATGGTTTAACATAGAAAACTTACCGTTGGCTCTAGATTCTAATCTATCACTCCGATTTGCAAACGGATTTCACTGAAGCTGTAACTTTCATCCCAGAACATAGTTTAGGGGCCATTACTTCTTCAACTATAGTCATTTTTCTTTCGATTGCAAACGTAACCAGTTTTTCAATGGTGTAATGGTTTAACATAGAAAACTTACCGTTGGCTCTAGATTCTAATCTATCACTCTGATTTGCAAACGGATTTTTACTGAAGCTGTAACTTTCATCCCAGAACATAGTTTAGGGGCCATTACTTCTTCAACTACAGTCATTTTTCTTTCTATTGCAAACGTAACCAGTTTTTTAATGGTGTAATGGTTTAACATAGAAAACTTATCGTTGGCTCTAGATTCTAATCTATCACTCCGATTTGCAAACGGATTTCACTGAAGCTGTAACTTTCATCCCAGAACATAGTTTAGGGGCCATTACTTCTTCAACTATAGTCATTTTTCTTTCGATTGCAAACGTAACCAGTTTTTCAATGGTGTAATGGTTTAACATAGAAAACTTACCGTTGGCTCTAGATTCTAATCTATCACTCCGATTTGCAAACGGATTTCACTGAAGCTGTAACTTTCATCCCAGAACATAGTTTAGGGGCCATTACTTCTTCAACTATAGTCATTTTTCTTTCGATTGCAAACGTAACCAGTTTTTCAATGGTGTAATGGTTTAACATAGAAAACTTACCGTTGGCTCTAGATTCTAATCTATCACTCCGATTTGCAAACGGATTTCACTGAAGCTGTAACTTTCATCCCAGAACATAGTTTAGGGGCCATTACTTCTTCAACTATAGTCATTTTTCTTTCGATTGCAAACGTAACCAGTTTTTCAATGGTGTAATGGTTTAACATAGAAAACTTACCGTTGGCTCTAGATTCTAATCTATCACTCCGATTTGCAAACGGATTTCACTGAAGCTGTAACTTTCATCCCAGAACATAGTTTAGGGGCCATTACTTCTTCAACTATAGTCATTTTTCTTTCAATTGCAAACGTAACCAGTTTTTCAATGGTGTAATGGTTTAACATAGAAAACTTACTGTTGGCTCTAGATTCTAATCTATCACTCCGATTTGCAAACGGATTTCACTGAAGCTGTAACTTTCATCCCAGAACATAGTTTAGGGGCCATTACTTCTTCAACTATAGTCATTTTTCTTTCGATTGCAAACGTAACCAGTTTTTCAATGGTGTAATGGTTTAACATAGAAAACTTACCGTTGGCTCTAGATTCTAATCTATCACTCCGATTTGCAAACGGATTTCACTGAAGCTGTAACTTTCATCCCAGAACATAGTTTAGGGGCCATTACTTCTTCAACTATAGTCATTTTTCTTTCGATTGCAAACGTAACCAGTTTTTCAATGGTGTAATGGTTTAACATAGAAAACTTACCGTTGGCTCTAGATTCTAATCTATCACTCTGATTTGCAAACGGATTTCACTGAAGCTGTAACTTTCATCCCAGAACATAGTTTAGGGGCCATTACTTCTTCAACTATAGTCATTTCTCTTTCGATTGCAAACTTAACCAGTTTTTCAATGGTGTAATGGTTTAACATAGAAAACTTACCGTTGGCTCTAGATTCTAATCTATCACTCCGATTTGCAAACGGATTTCACTGAAGCTGTAACTTTCATCCCAGAACATAGTTTAGGGGCCATTACTTCTTCAACTATAGTCATTTTTCTTTCGATTGCAAACTTAACCAGTTTTTCAATGGTGTAATGGTTTAACATAGAAAACTTACCGTTGGCTCTAGATTCTAATCTATCACTCCGATTTGCAAACGGATTTCACTGAAGCTGTAACTTTCATCCCAGAACATAGTTTAGGGGCCATTACTTCTTCAACTATAGTCATTTTTCTTTTGATTGCAAACGTAACCAGTTTTTCAATGGTGTAATGGTTTAACATAGAAAACTTACCGTTGGCTCTAGATTCTAATCTATCACTCCGATTTGCAAACGGATTTCACTGAAGCTGTAACTTTCATCCCAGAACATAGTTTAGGGGCCATTACTTCTTCAACTATAGTCATTTTTCTTTCGATTGCAAACGTAACCAGTTTTTCAATGGTGTAATGGTTTAACATAGAAAACTTACCGTTGGCTCTAGATTCTAATCTATCACTCCGATTTGCAAACGGATTTCACTGAAGCTGTAACTTTCATCCCAGAACATAGTTTAGGGGCCATTACTTCTTCAACTATAGTCATTTTTCTTTCGATTGCAAACTTAACCAGTTTTTCAATGGTGTAATGGTTTAACATAGAAAACTTACCGTTGGCTCTAGATTCTAATCTATCACTCCGATTTGCAAACGGATTTCACTGAAGCTGTAACTTTCATCCCAGAACATAGTTTAGGGGCCATTACTTCTTCAACTATAGTCATTTTTCTTTTGATTGCAAACGTAACCAGTTTTTCAATGGTGTAATGGTTTAACATAGAAAACTTACCGTTGGCTCTAGATTCTAATCTATCACTCCGATTTGCAAACGGATTTCACTGAAGCTGTAACTTTCATCCCAGAACATAGTTTAGGGGCCATTACTTCTTCAACTATAGTCATTTTTCTTTCAATTGCAAACGTAACCAGTTTTTCAATGGTGTAATGGTTTAACATAGAAAACTTACCGTTGGCTCTAGATTCTAATCTATCACTCCGATTTGCAAACGGATTTCACTGAAGCTGTAACTTTCATCCCAGAACATAGTTTAGGGGCCATTACTTCTTCAACTATAGTCATTTTTCTTTCGATTGCAAACGTAACCAGTTTTTCAATGGTGTAATGGTTTAACATAGAAAACTTACCGTTGGCTCTAGATTCTAATCTATCACTCCGATTTGCAAACGGATTTCACTGAAGCTGTAACTTTCATCCCAGAACATAGTTTAGGGGCCATTACTTCTTCAACTATAGTCATTTTTCTTTCGATTGCAAACGTAACCAGTTTTTCAATGGTGTAATGGTTTAACATAGAAAACTTACCGTTGGCTCTAGATTCTAATCTATCACTCCGATTTGCAAACGGATTTCACTGAAGCTGTAACTTTCATCCCAGAACATAGTTTAGGGGCCATTACTTCTTTAACTATAGTCATTTTTCTTTCGATTGCAAACGTAACCAGTTTTTCAATGGTGTAATGGTTTAACATAGAAAACTTACCGTTGGCTCTAGATTCTAATCTATCACTCCGATTTGCAAACGGATTTCACTGAAGCTGTAACTTTCATCCCAGAACATAGTTTAGGGGCCATTACTTCTTCAACTATAGTCATTTTTCTTTCGATTGCAAACGTAACCAGTTTTTCAATGGTGTAATGGTTTAACATAGAAAACTTACCGTTGGCTCTAGATCCTAATCTATCACTCTGATTTGCAAACGGATTTCACTGAAGCTGTAACTTTCATCCCAGAACATAGTTTAGGGGCCATTACTTCTTCAACTATAGTCATTTTTCTTTCTATTGCAAACGTAACCAGTTTTTCAATGGTGTAATGGTTTAACATAGAAAACTTACCGTTGGCTCTAGATTCTAATCTATCACTCCGATTTGCAAACGGATTTCACTGAAGCTGTAACTTTCATCCCAGAACATAGTTTAGGGGCCATTACTTCTTCAACTATAGTCATTTTTCTTTCGATTGCAAACGTAACCAGTTTTTCAATGGTGTAATGGTTTAACATAGAAAACTTACCGTTGGCTCTAGATTCTAATCTATCACTCCGATTTGCAAACGGATTTCACTGAAGCTGTAACTTTCATCCCAGAACATAGTTTAGGGGCCATTACTTCTTCAACTATAGTCATTTTTCTTTCGATTGCAAACTTAACCAGTTTTTCAATGGTGTAATGGTTTAACATAGAAAACTTACCGTTGGCTCTAGATTCTAATCTATCACTCCGATTTGCAAACGGATTTCACTGAAGCTGTAACTTTCATCCCAGAACATAGTTTAGGGGCCATTACTTCTTCAACTATAGTCATTTTTCTTTCGATTGCAAACGTAACCAGTTTTTCAATGGTGTAATGGTTTAACATAGAAAACTTACCGTTGGCTCTAGATTCTAATCTATCACTCCGATTTGCAAACGGATTTCACTGAAGCTGTAACTTTCATCCCAGAACATAGTTTAGGGGCCATTACTTATTCAACTATAGTCATTTTTCTTTCAATTGCAAACGTAACCAGTTTTTCAATGGTGTAATGGTTTAACATAGAAAACTTACCGTTGGCTCTAGATTCTAATCTATCACTCCGATTTGCAAACGGATTTCACTGAAGCTGTAACTTTCATCCCAGAACATAGTTTAGGGGCCATTACTTCTTCAACTATAGTCATTTTTCTTTCAATTGCAAACGTAACCAGTTTTTCAATGGTGTAATGGTTTAACATAGAAAACTTACCGTTGGCTCTAGATTCTAATCTATCACTCCGATTTGCAAACGGATTTCACTGAAGCTGTAACTTTCATCCCAGAACATAGTTTAGGGGCCATTACTTCTTCAACTATAGTCATTTTTCTTTCGATTGCAAACGTAACCAGTTTTTCAATGGTGTAATGGTTTAACATAGAAAACTTACCGTTGGCTCTAGATTCTAATCTATCACTCCGATTTGCAAACGGATTTCACTGAAGCTGTAACTTTCATCCCAGAACATAGTTTAGGGGCCATTACTTCTTTAACTATAGTCATTTTTCTTTCGATTGCAAACGTAACCAGTTTTTCAATGGTGTAATGGTTTAACATAGAAAACTTACCGTTGGCTCTAGATTCTAATCTATCACTCCGATTTGCAAACGGATTTCACTGAAGCTGTAACTTTCATCCCAGAACATAGTTTAGGGGCCATTACTTCTTCAACTATAGTCATTTTTCTTTCGATTGCAAACGTAACCAGTTTTTCAATGGTGTAATGGTTTAACATAGAAAACTTACCGTTGGCTCTAGATCCTAATCTATCACTCTGATTTGCAAACGGATTTCACTGAAGCTGTAACTTTCATCCCAGAACATAGTTTAGGGGCCATTACTTCTTCAACTATAGTCATTTTTCTTTCGATTGCAAACGTAACCAGTTTTTCAATGGTGTAATGGTTTAACATAGAAAACTTACCGTTGGCTCTAGATTCTAATCTATCACTCCGATTTGCAAACGGATTTCACTGAAGCTGTAACTTTCATCCCAGAACATAGTTTAGGGGCCATTACTTCTTCAACTATAGTCATTTTTCTTTCGATTGCAAACGTAACCAGTTTTTCAATGGTGTAATGGTTTAACATAGAAAACTTACCGTTGGCTCTAGAGTCTAATCTATCACTCCGATTTGCAAACGGATTTCACTGAAGCTGTAACTTTCATCCCAGAACATAGTTTAGGGGCCATTACTTCTTCAACTATAGTCATTTTTCTTTCGATTGCAAACGTAACCAGTTTTTCAATGGTGTAATGGTTTAACATAGAAAACTTACCGTTGGCTCTAGATTCTAATCTATCACTCCGATTTGCAAACGGATTTCACTGAAGCTGTAACTTTCATCCCAGAACATAGTTTAGGGGCCATTACTTCTTCAACTATAGTCATTTTTCTTTCGATTGCAAACGTAACCAGTTTTTCAATGGTGTAATGGTTTAACATAGAAAACTTACCGTTGGCTCTAGATTCTAATCTATCACTCCGATTTGCAAACGGATTTCACTGAAGCTGTAACTTTCATCCCAGAACATAGTTTAGGGGCCATTACTTCTTCAACTATAGTCATTTTTCTTTCGATTGCAAACGTAACCAGTTTTTCAATGGTGTAATGGTTTAACATAGAAAACTTACCGTTGGCTCTAGATTCTAATCTATCACTCCGATTTGCAAACGGATTTCACTGAAGCTGTAACTTTCATCCCAGAACATAGTTTAGGGGCCATTACTTCTTCAACTATAGTCATTTTTCTTTCGATTGCAAACGTAACCAGTTTTTCAATGGTGTAATGGTTTAACATAGAAAACTTACCGTTGGCTCTAGATTCTAATCTATCACTCGGATTTGCAAACGGATTTCACTGAAGCTGTAACTTTCATCCCAGAACATAGTTTAGGGGCCATTACTTCTTCAACTATAGTCATTTTTCTTTCGATTGCAAACGTAACCAGTTTTTCAATGGTGTAATGGTTTAACATAGAAAACTTACCGTTGGCTCTAGATTCTAATCTATCACTCCGATTTGCAAACGGATTTCACTGAAGCTGTAACTTTCATCCCAGAACATAGTTTAGGGGCCATTACTTCTTCAACTATAGTCATTTTTCTTTCGATTGCAAACGTAACCAGTTTTTCAATGGTGTAATGGTTTAACATAGAAAACTTACCGTTGGCTCTAAATTCTAATCTATCACTCCGATTTGCAAACGGATTTCACTGAAGCTGTAACTTTCATCCCAGAACATAGTTTAGGGGCCATTACTTCTTCAACTATAGTCATTTTTCTTTCGATTGCAAACGTAACCAGTTTTTCAATGGTGTAATGGTTTAACATAGAAAACTTACCGTTGGCTCTAGATTCTAATCTATCACTCCGATTTGCAAACGGATTTCACTGAAGCTGTAACTTTCATCCCAGAACATAGTTTAGGGGCCATTACTTCTTCAACTATAGTCATTTTTCTTTCGATTGCAAACGTAACCAGTTTTTCAATGGTGTAATGGTTTAACATAGAAAACTTACCGTTGGCTCTAGATTCTAATCTATCACTCCGATTTGCAAACGGATTTCACTGAAGCTGTAACTTTCATCCCAGAACATAGTTTAGGGGCCATTACTTCTTCAACTACAGTCATTTTTCTTTCGATTGCAAACGTAACCAGTTTTTCAATGGTGTAATGGTTTAACATAGAAAACTTACCGTTGGCTCTAGATTCTAATCTATCACTCCGATTTGCAAACGGATTTCACTGAAGCTGTAACTTTCATCCCAGAACATAGTTTAGGGGCCATTACTTCTTCAACTATAGTCATTTTTCTTTCGATTGCAAACGTAACCAGTTTTTCAATGGTGTAATGGTTTAACATAGAAAACTTACCGTTGGCTCTAGATTCTAATCTATCACTCCGATTTGCAAACGGATTTCACTGAAGCTGTAACTTTCATCCCAGAACATAGTTTAGGGGCCATTACTTCTTCAACTATAGTCATTTTTCTTTCGATTGCAAACGTAACCAGTTTTTCAATGGTGTAATGGTTTAACATAGAAAACTTACCGTTGGCTCTAGATTCTAATCTATCACTCCGATTTGCAAACGGATTTCACTGAAGCTGTAACTTTCATCCCAGAACATAGTTTAGGGGCCATTACTTATTCAACTATAGTCATTTTTCTTTCGATTGCAAACGTAACCAGTTTTTCAATGGTGTAATGGTTTAACATAGAAAACTTACCGTTGGCTCTAGATTCTAATCTATCACTCCGATTTGCAAACGGATTTCACTGAAGCTGTAACTTTCATCCCAGAACATAGTTTAGGGGCCATTACTTCTTCAACTATAGTCATTTTTCTTTCGATTGCAAACGTAACCAGTTTTTCAATGGTGTAATGGTTTAACATAGAAAACTTACCGTTGGCTCTAGATTCTAATCTATCACTCCGATTTGCAAACGGATTTCACTGAAGCTGTAACTTTCATCCCAGAACATAGTTTAGGGGCCATTACTTCTTCAACTATAGTCATTTTTCTTTCGATTGCAAACGTAACCAGTTTTTCAATGGTGTAATGGTTTAACATAGAAAACTTACCGTTGGCTCTAGATTCTAATCTATCACTCCGATTTGCAAACGGATTTCACTGAAGCTGTAACTTTCATCCCAGAACATAGTTTAGGGGCCATTACTTCTTCAACTATAGTCATTTTTCTTTCGATTGCAAACGTAACCAGTTTTTCAATGGTGTAATGGTTTAACATAGAAAACTTACCGTTGGCTCTAGATTCTAATCTATCACTCCGATTTGCAAACGGATTTCACTGAAGCTGTAACTTTCATCCCAGAACATAGTTTAGGGGCCATTACTTCTTCAACTATAGTCATTTTTCTTTCGATTGCAAACGTAACCAGTTTTTCAATGGTGTAATGGTTTAACATAGAAAATTCCAGCAACTATTCAATCTACCATAATTAATAATGAATTATATGACACTTGGAGGTGTGCCCACCCAGGTGATCATCAATACACATATTATTCAGCAGTGCATCAATCCTTTACTAGGATTGACTATATACTGGCCGACAGGTTCTCCCTCCCCTTAATATCCCAAATTGAAATAGGCACAAGAATTTGGTCTGACCATGCCCCCATCACAGCAAAAATTGCTTTACAAAACACACCAATTACTAACAACTATATTTGGAGAATGAACAAACTAGTACTAAACTCAGAAAACACGGCCCCAATAATAAAACAAAACCTTGAAGAATACTTCAAAATCAACGATACCCCAGACATATCCAAAACCACACTATGGAACGCCCATAAAGCCTACATGCGAGGCGCCTTTATGAAGCAGGGTGCAATTTTAAAGAGGAAACATAGAGAGAAAATAGAAAATTTATTAACAGAAATCAAAAAATTAGAAAAATTGATATATATAGATAAAAAGAAAAACTTAATCCCCAACTTAGAAAAATACAGGCAAGAATTAGCTGAAGACATGTACTCTCAATATGACAGGTGGCAAAGCATCCTAAAAGAGACATGGTACTCTGACAGAAATAGAGCAGGGAAGGCCATGGCTAGAAAAATAAAAGGTAGACGAGTTATGCAGAGAATTATAAAATTAAAACATCCAAACTCTAAAGTAATGGTACATCACCCTCAAGAGATAGTGGAGGCATTATCCACATATTATAGTAAATTATATAACTTAGACTTAGATCCAGATACCCACTCTCCATCGACCCAGGAAATCAATGAATATCTCAAAAAGATCAAACTCCCCAGTTTAGACATATTTGAACAAAAACAACTAAATATTCCATTCTCGCAACAAGAAGTAGAAATAGCTATTAGGTCTCTTAAGGGAGATAAGGCACCAGGGGTTGATGGATTTGTAAATGATTATTATAAGAAACATTCTAATATATTATCCAAACATCTGGTTAACATGTTCAATGAAATAGCAACCCTTGGTGCCTTCCCTAGGGAAAATCTAACTGCGATAATTACAACCATTCCAAAGGAGGGTAAGGACCTGTCGGACCCAGGAAGCTATAGGCCGATATCACTGCTGAATACAGACGTAAAGTTGTATGCAAAAATTTTGGCAAACAGATTGGCACCACTAATTCCACAACTAGTTACATCTGACCAAGTGGGCTTTGTACAGGGAAGGGGTACTGCAGATGGCACAAGGAAGGTCTTGGCTCTGATACATCAGGTGAGGCTCTGTCGGACGCCTTCTCTCTTCATATCATTGGATGCAGAGAAGGCGTTCGACAGAGTGAATTGGAGGTACATGTCGGCTGTGTTGGACAAATTTGGATGTGTGGGTAGAATGCATAACTCAATTATGGCTTTGTACTCTCAACCTTCAGCAAGGGTGTTATCCTCAGGTAGCCTCTCTTCCCCTTTTAATATAAGCAACGGAACACGCCAGGGATGCCCACTGTCCCCCTTAGTTTATGTTTTGTCCTTGGAACCTTTGGCCCAGAGTATTAGGAATAATGAAAATATTAAGGGAATCCAACTTAACAAACTAGAATCAAAACTCAGTCTCTTTGCAGACGACATTCTGTTGTGTATACAGAAACCTGCAAAATCTTTACCCAATGTTAAATTAGAACTACAGGAGTTCTCTAAGGTCTCCCAGTACAAAGTAAATGAAAACAAAACAATGATTATGCCTTGCAATATTTCGGGTAAATTGATGGATCAACTGAGGAGCTCTTGCACATATTCCTGGGATGCAAAATCTATTAAATTTCTAGGTATCTTCTTGACACCCACCATAGAAAGATTATACAAAGAAAACTATGACCCTTGGATACAAAAACTCAAAATTAAATTAGAAAATCTAGCAAAATTTGAATTTTCATGGCTGGGAAGATCAGCAGCCTTCAAAATGCTAATATTCCCCCAAATTTTATATCTCTTTCGCACTCTACCCATAAAAATCCCCAAAAAAATTTTCATAGCAACTCAAAGACTAATTAACAAATTCATATTGATGGACAAAAAGTCGAGATTCTCTAATAAGATTTTGACCACCCACTCTTCAAATCTAGGCCTGGGGGTGCCAGATTTGGAGAAATATTACCAGGCCTGCATATTAGAACACTCCAGATCCATCTGGTATAAAGACTACACAAAACAATGGGTAAAACTAGAGGAAGAACAAATTCCAAGCAATGATATGATTTCTTATCTTAGTTCTAGAATCAATTGGAATATCCCCTTAAAAATCCCAAATCCAATCACAGCCAATATGATTAGGGTATGGAAGGAATTAGTCAGCCTCAGCAGCAAAGATCCTTTAGCAATAAGTATAAATGTTCCCTTATTAAGTTTATCTTCAGCACTAAAAAACTTACCCCTAGATAGTTGGGTGGAGAGAGATATTAGATTACTGGAGGACATCTTGAATAATGGCACTTTAAAATCATTTGAAGAACTAAAGGCTGTTTATCAAATACCTGAAGAGGATAAAGTTAAATACTTCAGAATTAAAAAATTTCTTACCAAACATACACCCCAACCAATCTCCCATCTACCATCAACAAAAAAAATATTAGATGAACAAAACTATAGACAAAAGGGTATATCAACCTTCTACAAAACACTATTAACACTGAAAGAAGATGACACTACTAGATGGCAACTCAGGAAATGGCAAGAGCTCCTACAGATAGATGTTACACAGGAAGAGTGGGAAAAAGCTTATGGTTCTCTCAAAAAGGCAACACATTGTGTAACACACTATGAGAGCTTCCTAAAACTCCTGTGGCACTGGTATATGACACCGGAAAAAATAGCAGCATTTGATACTAACGCCTCTCCATTGTGTTGGAGGAATTGTAAAAAAACAGGATCCTTGTTACATATTTTCTGGACGTGCCCTAAGGTGACAAGATTATGGGGAGAAATTGAGGAATTTATGAAAAAACTACCAGTCCATCTAGCTAAAATCACTCCAGATATGGCTTTACTGCACTTAAAGACAATTGACATGCCCATAGGAGAAAGGTTCATTTTTAACCACATCTGTATAGTTACAAAAATTGGTATAGCAGAAAACTGGAGGACGTGTTCTCTCCCATCCTTCTCTGATATCTTAAAGAAAGTGGATGATAACTTAGTAGCGGAAAGATCATGGGCTATTAGGTGCGGTAGTGTCAGTGCCTTTCAGAAAAGATCGTACTTATGGCCTACAGTTTATACAAACTCAAAGCTCCTAAACACATAAAACACATATGGGAATTTTGGCCACTCTAGGTTAGGGGAAATATGCTGTTGGATGATTGACCATGGATAGACAGTTTTTCAACAATAAACCATTTGAACGAATGTTATTATATTATATGCCTACGCTAAGAAAATTGGTAGAGAGAGTATGAGCCTCATTACCGGTACGGACAAAGTTTCCTAGATAGATAAAGGGAGTTAAATGAGAAGCAGTTGTTGAGTGACCAAACAGTTCTCATCAGTAAGCGAGTAGTTAGGTAATAGTTAGTCAGTTAGTCAGTTAGTTGGTTAGTTAGTTAGGTAGTAGGTTAACCAGCTCAGTCTAGACAAATATAAAGAAATTCATAAGTTAATTAAAATTCGAATACATTTTGGAAATATACAAATACACAAGAATAAATAGGAAATAGACTTCAACTGAAACAAACTGTCTTAAATTTAGACAGTATAAGGTGAAACGCGGGAACTAGACGTTTGTTATTCCCCAAGTACTTTAATACTCCTGGGAGCACCCTCTGGAGTCTCTGTAGGGGGGTAAAACTCCCCATTCTCCAGAGGTTGAGCTCCCTAATAGATCTACAAATAAGGAATAACTGGGAAAAATATTTCACCTAATAAATACTAAATACTAAATACTATAATGTTCTTCTCCTTTTTTCTCTCTTCAAATAACTATGTCAGCTGTATTAAGACGTTCAGAATAAGTTGAAGTAATAAATGTAACTTTTTTTTCTTCTTTATGTACAATATTGATGCAAAACACTTATTGAGGTTAAGCAAATTGTACAGGTTTTGACTATATTGCAATGTAAAACATGTTATTATGTAAAAAGTACCCTTGACAACTAGAAAATGTTATTGTTACATTTATAAAAATTGAAAAATTTCCAATAAAAATAACTGGAAACGGTTTAACATAGAAAACTTACCGTTGGCTCTAAATTCTAATCTATCACTCCGATTTGCAAACGGATTTCACTGAAGCTGTAACTTTCATCCCAGAACATAGTTTAGGGGCCATTACTTCTTCAACTATAGTCATTTTTCTTTCGATTGCAAACGTAACCAGTTTTTCAATGGTGTAATGGTTTAACATAGAAAACTTACCGTTGGCTCTAGATTCTAATCTATCACTCCGATTTGCAAACGGATTTCACTGAAGCTGTAACTTTCATCCCAGAACATAGTTTAGGGGCCATTACTTCTTCAACTATAGTCATTTTTCTTTCGATTGCAAACGTAACCAGTTTTTCAATGGTGTAATGGTTTAACATAGAAAACTTACCGTTGGCTCTAGATTCTAATCTATCACTCTGATTTGCAAACGGATTTCACTGAAGCTGTAACTTTCATCCCAGAACATAGTTTAGGGGCCATTACTTCTTCAACTACAGTCATTTTTCTTTCGATTGCAAACGTAACCAGTTTTTCAATGGTGTAATGGTTTAACATAGAAAACTTACCGTTGGCTCTAGATTCTAATCTATCACTCCGATTTGCAAACGGATTTCACTGAAGCTGTAACTTTCATCCCAGAACATAGTTTAGGGGCCATTACTTCTTCAACTATAGTCATTTTTCTTTCGATTGCAAACGTAACCAGTTTTTCAATGGTGTAATGGTTTAACATAGAAAACTTACCGTTGGCTCTAGATTCTAATCTATTACTCCGATTTGCAAACGGATTTCACTGAAGCTGTAACTTTCATCCCAGAACATAGTTTAGGGGCCATTACTTCTTCAACTATAGTCATTTTTCTTTCGATTGCAAACGTAACCAGTTTTTCAATGGTGTAATGGTTTAACATAGAAAACTTACCGTTGGCTCTAGATTCTAATCTATCACTCCGATTTGCAAACGGATTTCACTGAAGCTGTAACTTTCATCCCAGAACATAGTTTAGGGGCCATTACTTCTTCAACTATAGTCATTTTTCTTTCGATTGCAAACGTAACCAGTTTTTCAATGGTGTAATGGTTTAACATAGAAAACTTACCGTTGGCTCTAGATTCCAATCTATCACTCCGATTTGCAAACGGATTTCACTGAAGCTGTAACTTTCATCCCAGAACATAGTTTAGGGGCCATTACTTCTTTAACTATAGTCATTTTTCTTTCGATTGCAAACGTAACCAGTTTTTCAATGGTGTAATGGTTTAACATAGAAAACTTACCGTTGGCTCTAGATTCTAATCTATCACTCCGATTTGCAAACGGATTTCACTGAAGCTGTAACTTTCATCCCAGAACATAGTTTAGGGGCCATTACTTCTTCAACTATAGTCATTTTTCTTTCGATTGCAAACGTAACCAGTTTTTCAATGGTGTAATGGTTTAACATAGAAAACTTACCGTTGGCTCTAGATTCTAATCTATCACTCCGATTTGCAAACGGATTTCACTGAAGCTGTAACTTTCATCCCAGAACATAGTTTAGGGGCCATTACTTCTTCAACTATAGTCATTTTTCTTTCGATTGCAAACGTAACCAGTTTTTCAATGGTGTAATGGTTTAACATAGAAAACTTACCGTTGGCTCTAGATTCTAATCTATCACTCCGATTTGCAAACGGATTTCACTGAAGCTGTAACTTTCATCCCAGAACATAGTTTAGGGGCCATTACTTCTTCAACTATAGTCATTTTTCTTTCGATTGCAAACGTAACCAGTTTTTCAATGGTGTAATGGTTTAACATAGAAAACTTACCGTTGGCTCTAGATTCTAATCTATCACTCCGATTTGCAAACGGATTTCACTGAAGCTGTAACTTTCATCCCAGAACATAGTTTAGGGGCCATTACTTCTTCAACTATAGTCATTTTTCTTTCGATTGCAAACGTAACCAGTTTTTCAATGGTGTAATGGTTTAACATAGAAAACTTACCGTTGGCTCTAAATTCTAATCTATCACTCCGATTTGCAAACGGATTTCACTGAAGCTGTAACTTTCATCCCAGAACATAGTTTAGGGGCCATTACTTCTTCAACTATAGTCATTTTTCTTTCGATTGCAAACGTAACCAGTTTTTCAATGGTGTAATGGTTTAACATAGAAAACTTACCGTTGGCTCTAGATTCTAATCTATCACTCCGATTTGCAAACGGATTTCACTGAAGCTGTAACTTTCATCCCAGAACATAGTTTAGGGGCCATTACTTCTTCAACTATAGTCATTTTTCTTTCGATTGCAAACGTAACCAGTTTTTCAATGGTGTAATGGTTTAACATAGAAAACTTACCGTTGGCTCTAGATTCTAATCTATCACTCTGATTTGCAAACGGATTTCACTGAAGCTGTAACTTTCATCCCAGAACATAGTTTAGGGGCCATTACTTCTTCAACTACAGTCATTTTTCTTTCGATTGCAAACGTAACCAGTTTTTCAATGGTGTAATGGTTTAACATAGAAAACTTACCGTTGGCTCTAGATTCTAATCTATCACTCCGATTTGCAAACGGATTTCACTGAAGCTGTAACTTTCATCCCAGAACATAGTTTAGGGGCCATTACTTCTTCAACTATAGTCATTTTTCTTTCGATTGCAAACGTAACCAGTTTTTCAATGGTGTAATGGTTTAACATAGAAAACTTACCGTTGGCTCTAGATTCTAATCTATTACTCCGATTTGCAAACGGATTTCACTGAAGCTGTAACTTTCATCCCAGAACATAGTTTAGGGGCCATTACTTCTTCAACTATAGTCATTTTTCTTTCGATTGCAAACGTAACCAGTTTTTCAATGGTGTAATGGTTTAACATAGAAAACTTACCGTTGGCTCTAGATTCTAATCTATCACTCCGATTTGCAAACGGATTTCACTGAAGCTGTAACTTTCATCCCAGAACATAGTTTAGGGGCCATTACTTCTTCAACTATAGTCATTTTTCTTTCGATTGCAAACGTAACCAGTTTTTCAATGGTGTAATGGTTTAACATAGAAAACTTACCGTTGGCTCTAGATTCCAATCTATCACTCCGATTTGCAAACGGATTTCACTGAAGCTGTAACTTTCATCCCAGAACATAGTTTAGGGGCCATTACTTCTTTAACTATAGTCATTTTTCTTTCGATTGCAAACGTAACCAGTTTTTCAATGGTGTAATGGTTTAACATAGAAAACTTACCGTTGGCTCTAGATTCTAATCTATCACTCCGATTTGCAAACGGATTTCACTGAAGCTGTAACTTTCATCCCAGAACATAGTTTAGGGGCCATTACTTCTTCAACTATAGTCATTTTTCTTTCGATTGCAAACGTAACCAGTTTTTCAATGGTGTAATGGTTTAACATAGAAAACTTACCGTTGGCTCTAGATCCTAATCTATCACTCTGATTTGCAAACGGATTTCACTGAAGCTGTAACTTTCATCCCAGAACATAGTTTAGGGGCCATTACTTCTTCAACTATAGTCATTTTTCTTTCGATTGCAAACGTAACCAGTTTTTCAATGGTGTAATGGTTTAACATAGAAAACTTACCGTTGGCTCTAGATTCTAATCTATCACTCCGATTTGCAAACGGATTTCACTGAAGCTGTAACTTTCATCCCAGAACATAGTTTAGGGGCCATTACTTCTTCAACTATAGTCATTTTTCTTTCGATTGCAAACGTAACCAGTTTTTCAATGGTGTAATGGTTTAACATAGAAAACTTACCGTTGGCTCTAGAGTCTAATCTATCACTCCGATTTGCAAACGGATTTCACTGAAGCTGTAACTTTCATCCCAGAACATAGTTTAGGGGCCATTACTTCTTCAACTATAGTCATTTTTCTTTCGATTGCAAACGTAACCAGTTTTTCAATGGTGTAATGGTTTAACATAGAAAACTTACCGTTGGCTCTAGATTCTAATCTATCACTCCGATTTGCAAACGGATTTCACTGAAGCTGTAACTTTCATCCCAGAACATAGTTTAGGGGCCATTACTTCTTCAACTATAGTCATTTTTCTTTCGATTGCAAACGTAACCAGTTTTTCAATGGTGTAATGGTTTAACATAGAAAACTTACCGTTGGCTCTAGATTCTAATCTATCACTCCGATTTGCAAACGGATTTCACTGAAGCTGTAACTTTCATCCCAGAACATAGTTTAGGGGCCATTACTTATTCAACTATAGTCATTTTTCTTTCAATTGCAAACGTAACCAGTTTTTCAATGGTGTAATGGTTTAACATAGAAAACTTACCGTTGGCTCTAGATTCTAATCTATCACTCCGATTTGCAAACGGATTTCACTGAAGCTGTAACTTTCATCCCAGAACATAGTTTAGGGGCCATTACTTCTTCAACTATAGTCATTTTTCTTTCGATTGCAAACGTAACCAGTTTTTCAATGGTGTAATGGTTTAACATAGAAAACTTACCGTTGGCTCTAGATTCTAATCTATCACTCCGATTTGCAAACGGATTTCACTGAAGCTGTAACTTTCATCCCAGAACATAGTTTAGGGGCCATTACTTCTTCAACTATAGTCATTTTTCTTTCGATTGCAAACGTAACCAGTTTTTCAATGGTGTAATGGTTTAACATAGAAAACTTACCGTTGGCTCTAGATTCTAATCTATCACTCCGATTTGCAAACGGATTTCACTGAAGCTGTAACTTTCATCCCAGAACATAGTTTAGGGGCCATTACTTCTTCAACTATAGTCATTTTTCTTTCGATTGCAAACGTAACCAGTTTTTCAATGGTGTAATGGTTTAACATAGAAAACTTACCGTTGGCTCTAGATTATAATCTATCACTCCGATTTGCAAACGGATTTCACTGAAGCTGTAACTTTCATCCCAGAACATAGTTTAGGGGCCATTACTTCTTCAACTATAGTCATTTTTCTTTCGATTGCAAACGTAACCAGTTTTTCAATGGTGTAATGGTTTAACATAGAAAACTTACCGTTGGCTCTAGATTCTAATCTATCACTCCGATTTGCAAACGGATTTCACTGAAGCTGTAACTTTCATCCCAGAACATAGTTTAGGGGCCATTACTTCTTCAACTATAGTCATTTTTCTTTCGATTGCAAACGTAACCAGTTTTTCAATGGTGTTATGGTTTAACATAGAAAACTTACCGTTGGCTCTAGATTCTAATCTATCACTCCGATTTGCAAACGGATTTCACTGAAGCTGTAACTTTCATCCCAGAACATAGTTTAGGGGCCATTACTTATTCAACTATAGTCATTTTTCTTTCGATTGCAAACGTAACCAGTTTTTCAATGGTGTAATGGTTTAACATAGAAAACTTACCGTTGGCTCTAGATTCTAATCTATCACTCCGATTTGCAAACGGATTTCACTGAAGCTGTAACTTTCATCCCAGAACATAGTTTAGGGGCCATTACTTCTTCAACTATAGTCATTTTTCTTTCGATTGCAAACGTAACCAGTTTTTCAATGGTGTAATGGTTTAACATAGAAAACTTACCGTTGGCTCTAGATTCTAATCTATCACTCCGATTTGCAAACGGATTTCACTGAAGCTGTAACTTTCATCCCAGAACATAGTTTAGGGGCCATTACTTCTTCAACTATAGTCATTTTTCTTTCGATTGCAAACGTAACCAGTTTTTCAATGGTGTAATGGTTTAACATAGAAAACTTACCGTTGGCTCTAGATTCTAATCTATCACTCCGATTTGCAAACGGATTTCACTGAAGCTGTAACTTTCATCCCAGAACATAGTTTAGGGCCATTACTTCTTCAACTATAGTCATTTTTCTTTCGATTGCAAACGTAACCAGTTTTTCAATGGTGTAATGGTTTAACATAGAAAACTTACCGTTGGCTCTAGATTCTAATCTATCACTCCGATTTGCAAACGGATTTCACTGAAGCTGTAACTTTCATCCCAGAACATAGTTTAGGGGCCATTACTTATTCAACTATAGTCATTTTTCTTTCGATTGCAAACGTAACCAGTTTTTCAATGGTGTAATGGTTTAACATAGAAAACTTACCGTTGGCTCTAGATTCTAATCTATCACTCCGATTTGCAAACGGATTTCACTGAAGCTGTAACTTTCATCCCAGAACATAGTTTAGGGGCCATTACTTATTCAACTATAGTCATTTTTCTTTCGATTGCAAACGTAACCAGTTTTTCAATGGTGTAATGGTTTAACATAGAAAACTTACCGTTGGCTCTAGATTCTAATCTATCACTCCGATTTGCAAACGGATTTCACTGAAGCTGTAACTTTCATCCCAGAACATAGTTTAGGGGCCATTACTTCTTCAACTATAGTCATTTTTCTTTCGATTGCAAACGTAACCAGTTTTTCAATGGTGTAATGGTTTAACATAGAAAACTTACCGTTGGCTCTAGATTCTAATCTATCACTCCGATTTGCAAACGGATTTCACTGAAGCTGTAACTTTCATCCCAGAACATAGTTTAGGGGCCATTACTTCTTCAACTATAGTCATTTTTCTTTCGATTGCAAACGTAACCAGTTTTTCAATGGTGTAATGGTTTAACATAGAAAACTTACCGTTGGCTCTAGATTCTAATCTATCACTCCGATTTGCAAACGGATTTCACTGAAGCTGTAACTTTCATCCCAGAACATAGTTTAGGGGCCATTACTTCTTCAACTATAGTCATTTTTCTTTCGATTGCAAACGTAACCAGTTTTTCAATGGTGTAATGGTTTAACATAGAAAACTTACCGTTGGCTCTAGATTCTAATCTATCACTCCGATTTGCAAACGGATTTCACTGAAGCTGTAACTTTCATCCCAGAACATAGTTTAGGGGCCATTACTTCTTCAACTATAGTCATTTTTCTTTCGATTGCAAACGTAACCAGTTTTTCAATGGTGTAATGGTTTAACATAGAAAACTTACCGTTGGCTCTAGATTCTAATCTATCACTCCGATTTGCAAACGGATTTCACTGAAGCTGTAACTTTCATCCCAGAACATAGTTTAGGGGCCATTACTTCTTCAACTATAGTCATTTTTCTTTCGATTGCAAACGTAACCAGTTTTTCAATGGTGTAATGGTTTAACATAGAAAACTTACCGTTGGCTCTAGATTCTAATCTATCACTCCGATTTGCAAACGGATTTCACTGAAGCTGTAACTTTCATCCCAGAACATAGTTTAGGGGCCATTACTTCTTCAACTATAGTCATTTTCTTTCGATTGCAAACGTAACCAGTTTTTCAATGGTGTAATGGTTTAACATAGAAAACTTACCGTTGGCTCTAGATTCTAATCTATCACTCCGATTTGCAAACGGATTCACTGAAGCTGTAACTTTCATCCCAGAACATAGTTTAGGGGCCATTACTTCTTCAACTATAGTCATTTTTCTTTCGATTGCAAACGTAACCAGTTTTTCAATGGTGTAATGGTTTAACATAGAAAACTTACCGTTGGCTCTAGATTCTAATCTATCACTCCGATTTGCAAACGGATTTCACTGAAGCTGTAACTTTCATCCCAGAACATAGTTTAGGGGCCATTACTTCTTCAAACTATAGTCATTTTTCTTTCGATTGCAAACGTAACCAGTTTTTCAATGGTGTAATGGTTTAACATAGAAAACTTACCGTTGGCTCTAGATTCTAATCTATCACTCCGATTTGCAAACGGATTTCACTGAAGCTGTAACTTTTCATCCCAGAACATAGTTTAGGGGCCATTACTTCTTCAACTATAGTCATTTTTCTTTCGATTGCAAACGTAACCAGTTTTTCAATGGTGTAATGGTTTAACATAGAAAACTTACCGTTGGCTCTAGATTCTAATCTATCACTCCGATTTGCAAACGGATTTCACTGAAGCTGTAACTTTCATCCCAGAACATAGTTTAGGGGCCATTACTTCTTCAACTATAGTCATTTTTCTTTCGATTGCAAACGTAACCAGTTTTTCAATGGTGTAATGGTTTAACATAGAAAACTTACCGTTGGCTCTAGATTCTAATCTATCACTCCGATTTGCAAACGGATTTCACTGAAGCTGTAACTTTCATCCCAGAACATAGTTTAGGGGCCATTACTTCTTCAACTATAGTCATTTTTCTTTCGATTGCAAACGTAACCAGTTTTTCAATGGTGTAATGGTTTAACATAGAAAACTTACCGTTGGCTCTAGATTCTAATCTATCACTCCGATTTGCAAACGGATTTCACTGAAGCTGTAACTTTCATCCCAGAACATAGTTTAGGGGCCATTACTTCTTCAACTATAGTCATTTTTCTTTCGATTGCAAACGTAACCAGTTTTTCAATGGTGTAATGGTTTAACATAGAAAACTTACCGTTGGCTCTAGATTCTAATCTATCACTCCGATTTGCAAACGGATTTCACTGAAGCTGTAACTTTCATCCCAGAACATAGTTTAGGGGCCATTACTTCTTCAACTATAGTCATTTTTCTTTCGATTGCAAACGTAACCAGTTTTTCAATGGTGTAATGGTTTAACATAGAAAACTTACCGTTGGCTCTAGATTCTAATCTATCACTCCGATTTGCAACGGATTTCACTGAAGCTGTAACTTTCATCCCAGAACATAGTTTAGGGGCCATTACTTCTTCAACTATAGTCATTTTTCTTTCGATTGCAAACGTAACCAGTTTTTCAATGGTGTAATGGTTTAACATAGAAAACTTACGTTGGCTCTAGATTCTAATCTATCACTCCGATTTGCAAACGGATTTCACTGAAGCTGTAACTTTCATCCCAGAACATAGTTTAGGGGCCATTACTTCTTCAACTATAGTCATTTTTCTTTCGATTGCAAACGTAACCAGTTTTTCAATGGTGTAATGGTTTAACATAGAAAACTTACCGTTGGCTCTAGATTCTAATCTATCACTCCGATTTGCAAACGGATTTCACTGAAGCTGTAACTTTCATCCCAGAACATAGTTTAGGGGCCATTACTTCTTCAACTATAGTCATTTTTCTTTCGATTGCAAACGTAACCAGTTTTTCAATGGTGTAATGGTTTAACATAGAAAACTTACCGTTGGCTCTAGATTCTAATCTATCACTCCGATTTGCAA
>NW_027152608.1:0-51854 GCF_040937935.1 Hyperolius riggenbachi
CTCTCTGCCTCTCTCTCTCTCTCCTCTCTCTCTGCCTCTCTCTCTGCCCTCCCTCTCTCCTTCTCTCTCCTCTCTCTCTCCTCTCTCTCTGCCTCTCTCTCTGCCTCTCTCTCTCTCTCTCCTCTCTCTCTCTCTCTCTGCCTCTCTCTGCCTCTCTCTCTGCCTCTCTCTCTGCCTCTCTCTCTCTCTCTCTCTCTCTCTCTCTCTCTCTCTCTCTCTCTCTCTCTCTCTCTCTCTCTCTTTCATTAACTAGACTGTTAGCTGAAGGTTGCCAATAGCTTAATCGCTGCTAATCACAATGAAATGATATATACAGTATCTTGTTTTTTTCACCACAATTGGGCTTTTTGAGGTTGATATTTGTTTTCAGTAATTACTTTATTTTCTATGCATTTTAAAGGGGAAATACAAGAAAAAATGAAAAATATACGATTTATCCAATTTCTTCCCCTATGGTTTTAATATAAACACTGCACAGTAAATAAAACCCACACGTTGTATCTGCCCATTTGTCCTGGTTTTCACAAGATGTTAATTATGTCCCTAGTACAAAGTATGGTGACAATATATCATTTCAAAATAAAGGTGTACTGTTTTTTTTTTTCCCCTCCACAATTTTCACATGCACGTGCACCTGCGGGAGCGCGCACATGCACCCGCACAGCGGCAGCAGCACTGTCTGACTTATAAAAACATCCTGGAGCCATTAAGAGGCTCTAGCAGGACGTTTTTATAAGTCAGGTTGTCATAAAGTGGTTAGAGAGGAACTCTAGCCTAAACAAACATACTGTCATTAAGTTACATTAGTTATGTTAATTAAAATAGATAGGTAATATAATCTCTTACCCACCCTGTTTTAAAAGAACAGGCAAATGTTTGATTTCATGATGGCAGCCATCTTTTGGTTGAAAGGAGGTGACAGGGAGCATGAGACACAGTTCCAACTGTCCTGCGTCCTGAGCACCTCTCCCAGTTGCTAGGCAACGTGAATAACAACATAGGAAATCCCATCATGCTCTGCACAGCATCAGGGGAAAAAAGCCCGGGGGTTTTTTTTTTTGATGGGTGGAGCTTAGGTAAAAATGCAGCTAAAAATGATGCTTTGGTAAGAAAAACAAAGTTCTGATACTGTGAAACTGTTAAATAAACACAAGACTTTTCAGTTCTGCTGAGTAGATTTTTAGTCCGGAAGTTCACTTTAAATACAAGTTGAAAAAATATCGTCTAGGAGAAAACTCAAGAGAAAAACTGAATTGCAGATGGGTGTCTCTCTCTCTCTCTCTTTCTCTCTCTCAATTAACTAGACTGTTGGCTGAAGGTGTTTAGGTAAATTCACGTTATATGTTGGTGAATCAGAACTTTATCCAGACTAAGTAGGTTCCTTCCTGGACTTCTGCCTAATTTTCTTTTAATTTAAGTATAAGGATAACTTCTACAAACACACAAGTTGTTCCATGGGATTACCAGTATCCGACATGGTTTCAAACCTCTGTATGTCAAGGAGGTGGAGAGGAGAGCTCTGATTCACATTAAGGGAACAATGCCTAGTTATTAGTTCAGCCATGTGGACAACACAAGGGCCAAAATCAATGTGAAGTACTACCTTCTGCCTCTCTCTCTCTCTCTCTCTCTCTCTCTCTCTCTCTCTCTCTCTCTGGCTCTCTCTCTCTCTCTCTCTCTCTCTCTCTCTCTCTCTGCCTCTCTCTCTGCCTCTCTCTCTATCTCTCTCTCTGCTCTCTCTCTCTCTCTCTCTCTGCCTCTCTCTCTGCCTCTCTCTCTCTCTGCCTCTCTCTGCCCCTCTCTCTCTCTCTCTCTCTCTCTCTCTGCCTCTCTCTCTGCCTCTCTCTCTGCCTCTCTCTCTGCCTCTCTCTCTCTCTCTCTGCCTCTCTCTCTGCCTCTCTCTCTCTCTCTCTCTGCCTCTCTCTCTTCTCTCTCTCTCTCTGCCTCTCTCTCTGCCTCTCTCTCTCTCTCTGCCTCTCTCTCTCTGCTCTCTCTGCCCCTCTCTCTCTCTCCCTCTCTCTGCCTCTCTCTCTCTCTCTCTGCCTCTCTCCTCTGCCTCCCTCTCTCTCTCTCTCTCTCTCTCTCTCTCTGCCTCTCTCTCTGCCTCTCTCTCTCTCTCTCTCCTCTCTCTCTCTCTCTGCCTCTCTCTCTGCCTCTCTCTCTGCCTCTCTCTCTGCCTCTCTCTCTCTCTCTCTCTCTCTCTCTCTCTCTCTCTCTCTCTGGCCTCTCTCTCTGCCTCTCTCTCTCTGCCTCTCTCTGCCCCCCTCTCTCTCTCCCTCTCTCTGCCTCTCTCTCTCTCTCTGCCTCTCTCTCTGCCTCTCTCTCTCTCTCTGCCTCTCTCTCTCTCTCTCTCTCTCTCTCTCTCTCTCTGCCTCTCTCTCTCTGCCTCTCTCTCTCTCTGCATCTCTCTCATGCCTCTCTCTCTCTCTCTCTCTCTGCCTCTCTCTCTCTGCCTCTCTCTCTCTCTCTCTCTCTCTCTCTCTCTGCCTCTCTCTCTCTCTCTCTCTCTCTCTCTCTGCCTCTCTCTCTCTCTCTCTCTCTGCCTCTCTCTCTCTCTCTCTCTGCCTCTCTCTCTGCCTCTCTCTCTCTCTGCCTCTCTCTCCTCTCTCTCTCTCTCTCTCTCTCTCTCTCTCTGCCTCTCTCTCTGCCTCTCTCTCTGCCTCTCTCTCTCTCTCTGCCTCTCTGCCTTTCTCTCCTCTCTCTCTCTCTCTCTCTCTCTCTCTCTCTCTCTCTCTCTCTCTCTCTCTCTCTCTCTCTCTCTCTCTCTCTCTCCCTCTCTCTGTCTGTCTGTCTCTCTCTGTCTGTCTGTCTCTCTCTCTGTCTGTCTGTCTCTCTCTCTGTCTGTCTGTCTCTCTCTCTGTCTGTCTGTCTCTCTCTCTGTCTGTCTGTCTCTCTCTCTCTCTGTCTGTCTCTCTCTCTCTCTGTCTGTCTCTCTCTCTCTCTCTCTCTCTCTCTGTCTCTCTCTCTCTCTCTGTGTCTCTCTCTCTCTCTCTGTGTCTCTCTCTCTCTCTCTCTCTCTCTGTCTCTGCCTCTCTCTCTCTCTGCCCCTCTCTCTCTCTCTCTCTCTCTCTCTTTCAATTAACTAGTCTGTTAGCTGAAGGTTGCAATAGCTTAATCGCTGCTAATCACAATGAAATGATATATACAGTATCTTGTTTTTTCACCACAAATTGGGCTTTTTGAGGTTGATATTTGTTTTCAGTAATTACTTTATTTTCTATGCATTTTAAAGGGAAATACAAGGAAAAATGAAAAATATACGATTTATCCAATTTCTTCCCCTATGGTTTTAATATAAACACTGCACAGTAAATAAAACCCACAACGTTGTATCTGCCCATTTGTCCTGGTTTTCACAAGATGTTAATTATGTCCCTAGTACAAAGTATGGTGACAATATATCATTCAAAATAAAGGTGTACTGTTTTTTTTTTTCCCCTCCACAATTTTCACATGCACGTGCACCTGCGGGAGCGCGCACATGCACCCGCACAGCGGCAGCAGCACTGTCTGACTTATAAAAACATCCTGGAGCCATTAAGAGCTCTAGCAGGACGTTTTTATAAGTCAGGTTGTCATAAAGTGGTTAGAGAGGAACTCTAGCCTAAACAAACATACTGTCATTAAGTTACATTAGTTATGTTAATTAAAATAGATAGGTAATATAATCTCTTACCCACCCTGTTTTAAAAGAACAGGCAAATGTTTGATTTCATGATGGCAGCCATCTTTTTGGTTGAAAGGAGGTGACAGGGAGCATGAGACACAGTTCCAACTGTCCTGCGTCCTGAGCACCTCTCCCAGTTGCTAGGCAACGTGAATAACAACATAGGAAATCCCATCATGCTCTGCACAGCATCAGGGAAAAAAGCCCGGGGTTTTTTTTTTGATGGGTGGAGCTTAGGTAAAAATGCAGCTAAAAATGATGCTTTGGTAAGAAAACAAAGTTCTGATACTGTGAAACTGTTAAATAAACACCAAGACTTTTCAGTTCTGCTGAGTAGATTTTTAGTCCGGAAGTTCACTTTAAATATAAGTTGAAAAATTATCGTCTAGGAGAAAACTCAAGAGAAAAACTGAATTGCAGATGGGTGTCTCTCTCTCTCTCTCTCTCTCTTTCTCTCTCTCAATTAACTAGACTGTTGGCTGAAGGTGTTTAGGTAAATTCACGTTATATGTTGGTGAATCAGAACTTTATCCAGACTAAGTAGGTTCCTTCCTGGACTTCTGCCTAATTTTCTTTTAATTTAAGTATAAGGATAACTTCTACAAACACACAAGGTTGTTCCATGGGATTACCAGTATCCGACATGGTTTCAAACCTCTGTATGTCAAGGAGGTGGAGAGGAGAGCTCTGATCACATTAAGGGGAACAATGCCTAGTTATTAGTTCAGCCATGTGGACAACACAAGGGCCAAAATCAATGTGAAGTACTACCTTCTACCAAATGCATGCAGTGTTGGACTGGAAGGTGGAAAAGCTGATGAAATTCACCTGTAGAAAGTTTTCAATGGGAGCACATGATTACTGCTGCTTGGCCAGCAAGTGGATTTCCTCAGCGTTTCAATTCAGTCCAACACTAAATGCATGCTTTCAGTCCATAAAGACTTCCAGTTAAAACAAATGTGACTTCTAAAAAAAATATATACTTACCTAAGTAGTGGGAAGTCTTTGGATGCTACATAAGCTTCCTGTGTCCTCCAGCTCCTCATCTGTTCATTAGGGGAAGAAACCATGCATATGCGGCTTCACCTTACCATGCAGGTGCGCACATACTAGAATTTATTGAAAAGCAATGCGCTGTGCATGGAAGGTATCGAGGTGCTCAGCAGAGCTCGAATATTCGAGTAGCTCGAATATTCGAGCTCTTTTCCAGCTATTCGAGCTCGGTATTCGAGCTCCGAATAGCTGTAGCTATTCGAATGGGCTATTCGCGTACACTCGAATAGCCCATTCACTATTCGAGCTATTCGAGCAAACGGCGCTATTCGAGCTCGGTACCGAGCTCGAATAGCGTCATAGCCCAGATTGATGTCCTTAGAGCCAATCAGAGGGCTCCCAGGCCCTCTGACGGCAGCCAATCACAGAGGGGGACCCTGGCCAGCCCCTACCCTATAAATAGCGGCCGCCATGTTACGTTTCTCCGTCCTTGCCTGAGACTTGCATAGAGAGAGAGTTGCTCCTTTGTGCTTTGGCTTAGCAAGAGCTTTATTGTGGTCATTTACCTAGCGTTTTTGCTCACATACACCTCCTATACACACCTATATTGTTGTTAGTTAGTTAGACATTGTATTTTAGTTAGTAGCTTTTGTGTTACATAGAGACAGGCCAGCTGCTGCAGGCTTACAGCTTTAGGCCTCAGGGCCTGCCTGTGTGGGCAGCTGTCCTCCTGTCCTCTGTTTATTTCTCTCTATTCTATACCAGTATTTCTGCTGTCCTTTACTACTGATTGTATTAGTATTGTAGTTATATACTGTAACTGTACTAGGACACTCACTGTCACTGTTCATAGGCTACTAGCTGCTCCTGCGTGTGTGCACTCACTGTCTGTGTACACACACTACACACACTCTATTTCCAAGTTCTGATAACTGATTGATTATTGTAATTGAATATTGTAATTAGTTAGTTGTACTCACTGTTACTACTTACTGTACTAGGAGTCTAGGACACTCAGTCACTGTTCATAGGCTACTAGCTCCTGCGTGTGTGCACTCACTGTCTGTGTACACACTACACACACTCTATTTCCTTCTGATAACTGATTGATTATTGTAATTAGTTAGTTGTACTTACTGTTACTAATTACTGTACTAGGAGTCTAGGACACTCAGTCACTGTTCATAGGCTACTAGCTCCTGCGTGTGTGCACTCACTGTCTGTGTACACACTACACACACTCTATTTCCTTCTGATAACTGATTGATTATTGTAATTAGTTAGTTGTACTTACTGACTGTTACTACTTACTTACTTACTGTACTAGGGACACTCACTCAGTCACTGTTCATAGGCTAGCTCCTGCGCGTGTTTGCGCGTGCGTGCACTCACTGTCTGTAGTGTACACACACTAAATTTACTTGTGATTACTACTGATTATTGTAACTGCTAGTTGTACTTCCTGACTGTTACTACTTACTTACTGTACTAGGGACACTCACTCAGTCACCTCACCCACCAACCCACTCCATTAAAGTACCCCACTTTTCACCCGCCCTTTTAAAAAACTTTTGTCTATACGCCCAAAACATCGAAGATGTCTGGAAGTGGCAGCCAGCGCGGTTTGGGCAAGGGGAAGGGCAGCAAGGGAATCAGGAGGAGAGGGAGCAGCATTGTGGCAAGCCGCGGGCGCGGGCGTGCCACCATGCACAGTTCCGCAGCAGCAGCGTCAGTGGCTAACATTCCTCCCATAGCCACTGGCCGTGGACGCCTTGGGCGCCGCCCAGCAGGAGCATCTGCAACTCACGCTGCAGAGACACAGCAGCAGCAGCGTGTAGCACCTGCTCCGATTTTCCTCCAGCCGGGTCGGAAACGTCCCATTGAGGAAAAGCATGCAGACACTGTGGTGCAACTCATGACGGAGGATGAGCAGCCCGCCATCAGCTCTGCATCTGAGGCCTCCACCCTCACCACCACCACCACCACCCCTGTTCGCAGCAGCCGCCCAGCAGGGTCTGGGGAGGAGGCCAGTTCACCGTCACTCGCCGACCTGTCATTCAGCAGTCTTTTGACCCCAGGCATCATGAGTAAATTGTCTGCTGTTGTTGGCGATCTTGAGGAGGAGATGCTGATGGGCACTTTGGGGGATGAGGGATTGGACAGCAAGACTGTGGCGACAGTCAAGCAGCCCATCCATGCATCAGGAGAGGAGTTTGGGGGGTCCTCATCCCAGCAGGACATGTTTCAGGAGGGGGAGGATGTTGATGACCCGGTGACAGACAGAGACTGGGTGCCACCACCTCCAGGGGATGTCGTCCTCAGCAGCTCTGAGGAGGAGGAGGAGGATGCTCTTGTGGGCCTTGCAAGGAGGCGCATCATTGCAAGCATTGGCAGCAGCAGTAGGCAGGTCCCACAGCCTGCTGGTGTCTCAGGCTCAGCAGCAGCAGCAGCAGCATCTGCCAGTACCACCACCAGCCGCACCCAAGCCCCCCAAGCCCCACCCCCAACCACCACAGGGAGACAGGCAGCAGCGCTTCCATGCCGTAGGGGGATGTTTCTGTCACCAATCTGGCGCTTTTTCACCATGCCCACAGTGTACAGCAAGTACGCCACTTGCAACCACTGTCAGCGGAAGTTGAGCAGAGGTGCAGACCCCTTAAAGTTCTGCACCAGCTCGCTCATCAACCACCTTGCTGCGAAACATTTCCACCAGCATCAGGAGTTCCAGAGGCTGAAGGCATCTGGTGCTGGCAGTGGCACCACACCCATCACTGCACAGCCTTCAGCAGCAGCAGCAACAGCAGCCACCCGCCCTCCTGCTCCTCCAGCAGCACCAGCAGGAGTGCGGAAACGCACTGCTCCTCCCCCCTCTGCAACTCCTGCCGCCGACACTGAGGCCTGTTCTGGCAGCCAGTCCTCAGTGGCCTCCTCCGCTGTGTCTGCTGATTCCCGTGCCAGCAAAAGGCCACGCCAGAGCCTTTTGAGCGAGTCCTTCCAGGGGGTGGTTAGGGCTCTGCCTCCCAGCAGCCGTCGCGTGCGGCAGCTGAACGGCTTGCTGGCACGGGCCATGTGCTCCCAACTCCTGCCGTACACGCTCGTGCAGGAGGGGAGCGACATTCGTGCGCTGCTTGCTTGCGCAGCCCCAGACTGGCAGCTCCCCAGCAGACACTTTTTCTCCCGCAAGGCCATTCCTGCACTGCACCGCTTTGTGATGGCCAATGTGGAGCGAGGGCTGGAGCACGCGGTTGGTGAAAGGGTCCACGTCACCATGGACTCCTGGAGCAGCCGCTTCGGGACAGGCCGCTACCTGTCCTTCACTGTCCACTGGGTCAGCTTGGTGGAAGGGGGTGAGGATGGGAGAGCAGCAGCGGGCACAGCAGCAGCAGCAACACAGTGGGTGGTGCCACCCCGCAGGGTCAGGGTAACTGCAGCAGGTTCCTCCGATCCTCTGCCATCCTCCGGCACACCTGGCCAAACCCCCCGCCTCAGCAGCAGCGTGAAGGCCCGCCACTGCCAAGCGCTGCTGCACTTGGTCAGCCTTGGGAAGACCAAGCTGACGGCAACCCATGTGTTGGCCAAACTCCAGGAGCAGGAGAGGATTTGGCTGACCCCCAGAGGCCTCAGAGTCGGAGAGGTGGTGGCCGACAATGGGGCCAATCTGGTTGCCGCAATAGACAGGGGAAACCTGACCCACATCCCTTGTCTTGCCCACGTGCTGAACCTGGTAGTGCAGAAGTTCTTGCGCACCTACCAGGGGATGGGCGAACTGCTGGAAACGGCAAGGAACGTTGTGCGTCACTTCCGGCGCTCGGCTGCAGCCTGTGCGAGCCTGGAAGACGTGCAAAAGGAGCTGGATCTGCCACGCCATCGGCTGATCCTTGACGTTCCGACTCGCTGGAACTCCACCCTGGCGATGTTGGAGCGTCTGGTTGAACAGAAGCGCGCTGTCAAACAGTACCTTGCCCTGGCCACTGTTTCCGCCGCTCAGAGAAGGGACAAGACCAGCAACATCCCGTCCATCGTCCCCGATGATGACTGGAGGCACATGCAGCAGGTGTGCTTAGTGCTGGCTCCCTTTCTGCAGGCCACTAACATGGTGAGCAGGGACCATGCTATGGTCTGCGAGTGGGTGCCCCTGGTTTGTCTGCTGAACAGGGCCCTCGATGCTTTGCTGGAACAGGGAGCGGCAGCCTTGGACCAGCAGGAGCGGCAAGCAGCTGCACAGTCCACCTCTGAGGGGGAGGAGGAGGAGGACTTGGTGGAGGTCCCTGACCTTGCTGCTGATGAGGGGGAGCAGCACAGTGCAGCTGAGTTGGTGCGGGGGTGGAGAGAGGATGAGGCTGACGAGGCAGAGGAGGAGGATGAGGACAGCAGCACTGCCGTCGATGTGCCAGCAGACGTGGCCCGCCTCTTCCCAATGGCAGCGCACATGCTGACGTGCCTGCGCAGAGACCCCAGGGTGATCCAGATGAAGCAGAGGGAGGACATCTGGATCAGCATGATGTTGGACCCACGCCTCAAGGGGAAGTTGAGCCAGTTCCTGCCGCCTGCAGGAGGAGACCCAGCGCAACAAATAAGGAGCTTGCAGCAGGCCCTTGTTGAGCGCTTGGAGGAAGCCTTCCCCCAGCCTTCCACCCCCACTGTCCAGCAGCCAGCACAGAGGCAGCAGCAGGTGCCTGCATCCAGCAGCAAGCGCCCCACAGACCTGCTGTCTCTCAGCCACGAGCTCTACAGGACTGTAGAGGCTCCGGCAGCAGTGACTAGAGAGGAGGTGCATGCAGCAGCATCCTCCACCGGTCACAGCCAGCGCCTGACCCGCATGGTGGCTGACTACATGGGGTCCTACAGCGGGCTTGACAGCGATGCCCCTGTTGATCCCATGGAGTATTGGGTCAAGCGCCTGGAGATCTGGAGCGAGCTGGCGCAGTACGCCCTGGAAGTGCTGTCCTGCCCCCCTTCCAGCGTGCTGTCCGAGCGCTGCTTCAGTGCAGCTGGTGGTGTGGTCACCGAGAAACGCTCACGTCTGTCTCACAAGTCTGTGGACAGACTGACGTTTCTCAAGATGAACCAGGCGTGGGTGGAAGGCGAGTTCCTGGTCCCTGTTGTCGGCGAGAGGGGGACATGAACTGGCTAAGAACCATCGTTAATGTGCCTTACCACCCTTTACCACCTCCTGGCTCCTGCTCACTAAGCCAGCCTGGTTCACTTTGACTATTAAGTCGCCTGCAGCCACACATTTTACACCTACAGTGGGCTGCGTACTGCCCTTCTGCTGTCTGTCTGTGTTTCCCACTGCCAGGGTACACAGATTTACCTTCTGCTGCCACTCTGCCACCAGCTATTACGTCAAACAATAGCTATATATCTGTGTAATTTGTTTTACAAACAAAACCAAAAAACCATAAAAAAAATAAATAAAAAAAAAAGGTTTAATTTTTCTGAGGTGCCCGGGTTGAAAACTGTGTTGTCCCAGTTGTGTATTGGACACGATGTGGGCTGCACGACCGCTGTCTGGGACCTCCTGTTGTGTTCATTTACGGCCTGGTATCACCGCTAGGTACCAGGGCTATTATGTCACGCTGCCTGCCTGCTGCCACACTCACACTACTCCTCCATTCCTCCTGCTGATGCTGCTGTCTGTCTGTGTTTCCCAACGCCAGGGTACACAGATTTACCTTCTGCTGCCACTCTGCCACCAGCTATTACGTCAAAAAATAGCTATATCTGTGTAATTGGTTGTAAAACCAAAAATACAAAACCATAAAAAAAAAAAAAAAAAGTTTAATTTTTCTGAGGTGCCCGGGTTGAAAACTGTGTTGTCCCAGTTGTGTATTGGACACAATGTGGGCTACACGACCGCTGTCTGGGACCTCCTGCCTGCTGTGTTTATTTACAGCCCTGGTATCACCGCTAGGTACCAGGGCTATTATGTCACGCTGCCTGCCTGCTGCCACACTCACACTACTCCTCCATTCCTCCTGCTGATGCTGCTGTCTGTCTGTGTTTCCCAACGCCAGGGTACACAGATTTACCTTCTGCTGCCACTCTGCCACCAGCTATTACGTCAAAAAATAGCTATATCTGTCTGTGTAATTTGTTGTAAAAACAAAACCAAAAAACCATAAAAAAAAAAAAAAGGTTTAATTTTTCTGAGGTGCCCGGGTTGAAAACTGTGTTGTCCCAGTTGTGTATTGGACACAATGTGGGCTGCACGACCGCTGTCTGGGACCTCCTGCCTGCTGTGTTTATTTACAGCCCTGGTATCACCGCTAGGTACCAGGGCTATTATGTCACGCTGCCTGCCTCATTGACTGCCTGCTGCCACACACTCATCCTCCTCCTCCTGCTGCTGAATTTACCTCCTGCTGTCTGTGTGTTTCCACTGCCAGGGAGCACATACAATGGCGCTTCCAACATGCGTGCGCCACCAGCTATTTGTTACGCTCAAAAATAGCTGCATTTCTTTAAAAAAAAAAAAATTTGAAAAGAGAAATAAGAGAAGAAGAAGAAGGAGAAGGAGAAGGAGAAGGAGAAGGAGAAGGAGGAGAAGAAGGAGGAGAAGAAGGAGGAGAAGGAGGAGAAGAAGGAGAAATAATTTCTGCACACAACTTCTCTTTTCAACTTTTTTTTTTTTTTTTAAAGGAACATCCCCACATAATCACTTGATATTGTTACTTGGAAAAAAAGAGGTTTCTTGCATCATTCACCCTCAAAACAAGTGTTGGAAGCTATTTAAGGCCATTTCGAATAGTCAGCTCGAATACCGACTCGAATAGAATTCCGAGGTCGAATCGAATAGTAAAAATTATTCGACTCGAATATTCGACTGATCTCGAATAATTTACTATTCGAATTCGACCTAACTCGAATTTTGAAAAGGGGTATTTGAGCACCACTATCGAGCACAATCTGACCGAAGAGTGATTTATCGGATAGGCACATCGGCCTCCCTCAAATGGCATCTGAGCAGCATTAATGAAAAATATATATAAAGCAAGCCTTCCCCTAAGGGAGGTTTGTAAATTATGTGTGCTGTTGGTGGTGGTGGCAATTGTTACTTTTGGGGGCTTCGCCCTGGGGCTCCTGTGTATGTGGTCCTCTGTTTTCTGTCACTGCCACAGCTGCCATAGTTCATAATTGAAATTGCCCGTGGAAGGTGTAGTCAAGTCAACACCCTAATACTCCTGACTGACACGACTGATACTCCTGCCTCCCGGTTTGGAGAGAGGAAGCATCGGAGTCCTGTGAAATGCAATGTAGCTCACAAGCCAGTGAACTCCTCCTCACCCTGTCCACTTGTTTGGTGCTGAACAGCGGCAGACAGGGGTATTCGATTGTTCCAAAACTGCTATGCCGAAATTTCAATGCCAGCAGTACTGTAAATCTATGCTCATCTTAAACCATAACTCATGGATGTTGCATTGGGGCATGGACCTGCATTGCCAAAGTTTTCATTATATATGTTTTATATAAAGTTTATTAGGTTTTTATCCTGTTGTTTTACATAGATTTATGACGGACTCAAAGTACTTGAGCTGCAGCCACTAGCCAGCGCTCAGTAGAGCATAGCAGTGCTAGGGAGTCTAGCCCAAATTCTCCTTACTGAATAGGTGCTGGCTTACAGACCAGCAGCCAAATAGTATAGTATTACAATTCACCGAATTATAAGAGAACAGAAAAGCTACTCACAAATTGGTTTGCAAAGGGTTGTAGCCACCAAATAAGGCCTACAGAGAAATGGCAGCTTCCGCTTAGGAACTCAAGTAATCGCACTCCTGAGTAGTATTAACCTAATGAGCTTTACAGCCATACGTAATTACGATTTGTGAATACAAATGATTTTGTGCCTAATTTCACATAATTTTCACGCTATTTTCACGTAATTTTGTGCTGACTTTAGTGGTGGGGAATAGCAAAGCCCCTATACAAGCTATTGTCACTAAAATAGATACATATGTTGAGGCTGCTTTCACACTGTAAACTGGCGGTAGAGGTGCAGCTGTACCGCTGTACAGCATCGCACTGCCAAAAACAAGCCTTCAGGGAACACCGTGTCAGTAGTACGCAGTGTTCCCTGTCTGGCCACCAGCCAAGCAGGAAGGGATACGCTTGCGGTCACTTTCTGCTTCTGGTATGTAGCAGCGTATTGTAAAAATTTGCTTCCGCCGCGATGCCAACTATTAAAAAAAAAAAAAAAAACCCGTGTCACCATAGACTAACATGACTTCTGGGCCGATGCAGATCGTTGCAGGTCGCCGTGGGTCCCACACGGTATACATAGTTTTGCACTAGCATTACATTTGGCATTTCTGGCCAGGGCTGTGGAGTCAGTCGGAGCAATTTTGGGTGCCTGGAGTCGGAGTCAGGGAATAAATACGCCGACTCCTAATTAATTTAAACTGTAATTAAAATAGAAAATCTAATAATGTTCTATTTCTCCGATAATAGTCATCATAAATAATTTATACATACAGTAAGAGCTTTGTTCAGTCCACAAAAATGAAATAAACCAATCAAAATTAGTTACTTGTGCTGCTTCAATAAAGCAGTCCCCATATATTTAAAGTGAGATATACATATCTGATTGCGACTGTACAGTATATATGATGTGTACACAGGAATCTCTTATATATACTAAATAACATCTATGCTGTAAGTATAAAGCCTGATGTGTAGCCGTGTCACTAATAGAGATGGTCAATGAGATGGAAATAATTCTGCATTTATGCTGATTTATGCAAATGTATGCACTCCCTTTGCTGATGAAATCAAATAATTTGATATGTTGTTAAAATTTGGTTTGGTGACTACAAATTAAAGGGTACCTGAGACGAATGAAAAGTAAAGTTTTATACATACCTGGGGCTTCCTCCAGCCCCCTTCAGGCTAATCAGTCCCTCGCTGTCCTCCTCCACCACCTGGATCTTCTGCTATGAGTCCCGGTAATTCAGCCAGTCAGAGCAGTCCGGCCACGTGCCGCTCCCACAGCCAGGAACATTCTGCACCTGCGCAATAGTGCTGCGCAGGTGTAGTACGCCCCCGGCGGCGGAGTGTGTGCATGCGCACTATGCCCGACTGGCTCAAGTACCTGGACTCATAGCAGAAGATCCAGGTGGCAGAGGAGGACAGCGAGGCACTGATTAGCCTGAAAGGGGCTGGAGGAAGCCCCAAGTATGTATAAAACTTTAATTTCATCTGTCTCAGGTTTACTTTGTTACACAGTAGTACTATACTCTACATATGCCCTTCCCCATAGAGCTGCAGGGAATCCACTGAGAATGTTGTGCACATTGAACACAGAGGTGTTGTCTATCACCCATAAACCTGGTTCAGATTGCACCTGCAGAGTGTGTGATAGAGGAAGAATCGCCTCATTCTCCTGCAGAGTACCTGCACATCACAGTTACATTGCCTAGGCACAGGGGTTCTCAAACTGGGTGCCGCGGCACCCTGGTGCGCCTCGGGCACCTTTCAGGGGTGCCTCGGCATGCATCCCCATCCTTTATGCAGTACCATAAGGTAATGCAACCGCGCATTGATATACAATTTGGCTACATTACCTGCTAGTTAACCTTTAGTCCTCGCAACCATGGTTGAAGTTGAACATGAGAGGAATCGCAGTGCCTAGTAAGCATCACTAGCTACTTGAAGTGAGTCGTCGCCTGCTAAGGGTCATAATGGCATTTCTGTAGTTGTTTTTGCCGAGGGGTGCCTTGAAAAAGTTTCAAAGCCATCAAGGGTGCCCTCACCCAAAAAAGTTTGGTAACCGTTGGCCTAGGGCCTGATCCATGTTCAGATGTGTAATAGAGGAAAAATCGCCTCATTCTCCTGCAGAGTACCTGCACATCACTCTTACATGTACCCACACTTACATTGCCTAGGGCCTGATAGATGTTCTTTGTTCCGGTCTGTACTTTTTACAAGTACTCTTACCAAGGACTAGTTTTAGTCTAGGGAATAAATATCTCCATATCCTCCTTATCCTTCTCACTTCAGTTGTCCTTTAAAATTCCTAAGCGTTGGCAGTTAAGAGACAAATTTTATGTTACATACTTTCAATCAACAAGATTGTAATATGCAAATTAGAGGAGTTGGAGTCGAGGAGTCAGTCAGTGGGATCCTAAACTGAGGAGTCGGAGTTGGTGGATTTTTGTACCGCCTGCTTCTGGCGCAGCGTAATGCAACGTGGGAAGTATGAACTTCCCCATAGGGATACATTAGGCTGCGGAAGCAGTGTGGCAATTTGCTGCACCCCGCCAGTGTGAAAGGGCTCGAAGTAGGAAAGTGGGTACAAGTCAAAAAAAAATAAAAATTCAAAAAGACCTTGTAGTTTTTGAGAAATTAGATTTTAAAAATACAAATGAAAAATGTTTTTTCAACTCAGAAAAATGACAGTTTAAAAACCATTTTCCTTTCCATTTTTAATAATCGATTTTCTCAAAAACTACAAGGTCTTTTTGTTGCCTTGTACCCACTGTTCTCCTTAACATATGTAGCAATGTTGGTAGCTATAGCATGTATGAAGGCTTTGCTATTGAGTGTAAAATGCCAAATTTTGTGCCCATTTTAGGGGACACAGCAAAGAATAGGCGGAGAAAGTTATCAACATGAGGACAAACTCAGAGGAAGAGCTAGCAGTACATTGCTCTAACCTCTTCTCTTCAAATGGAGCAAGGACACAAACTGGTGTTTCCTATCACAATGTAAAGAGTAACTGTCGGGCAAATCAAAAATCATTTCTTTATTTTTATCTGGTAAACAGGTAATAAGGATGCTAACCAGGCAATCCAAAAGTTAAAATCACTATTACTTTTCTTGTTTATAAATGATCATTCTCCAGTTTACTTGACTCTTATTTGATACATGCAAAATTTGGTACACAAAAAGGAAGTTGCAGGGCATGCTGGGTTGTCCTTTTTTTGCTTCTCTACTTCCCCTCAGACTTAATACAGCCTGATTGGCTGAAGCCTCTTTCCCTCCCGTTTTCCCCTCCCACACCCCTGTTCCTCTCTGATTGGCCAATATTTCTCATGCTGAGACAATGCACTTTCTATAGTGGAGGGCGGGCAAATCAGGCAGAGGAGAGTAAGGGAGGAAATTACATCGGAATTGGCTTCAAAATAGCCACACTTAAAATGGGAAATGCTAAGAAGGATTATCTTTTTTTTACTGTAGAAAAATCACTAAAATCAAAACATGGACAGTGCAATACAAGTGTTATGTAAGTAGAGCAAGTATTTATCTACATATATATGTTTTTTTTCTGAGATAGTATGGCTGACACAGCTCCTCTTTAACTAACAACATTTCAGGATATAATAAAAAAAAAAAATATTTAACAGGTTCTTCGATCTCAACCTGGCCACATATTGTTTTATTTAACTGCCCTATTTTCATTTTGCACTAATAAGTGCCACTGTACTTTTAGTGGACGATGAGGTAGCCGCTATGTAAGTCTCCTTCCATGGTTTCCCTGGCTTCTTATATCCCTGTGTTGGAACTTTGAAATATTATAGTAGGGACATAGCAGGCATGATTTGGCATTGCTCAGGGCTTGCACAGAAGTCTTTGCATTTTGGGAAGCAAATGTCCAAGTGTCTGGGCTCACTGCAAACAATTATTTAGGGAAGAACGCATGTTGGTGGTCCGGGATGCTGGGCTTGCCCCGTATGTCTCTACATCCTAATGATCGCTACCACTTGTCTTCTGCCGGGAAGTTACTCCAGTACATTGCATGTTCAGATCCAGGGCACAATACCAAGGGCATAACCACAACCCTCATACCCCCCTCACCCACCCCTTCATGTACCGCACACCCCACCCTGCACCCTTTCCCCATGTTGCCGAATAGTGCAGTGGAGCCACAATACTCTGACCTGCATCGGCCATCAGGAGCCACAGGCATGTTATGTAGCATAGACCCAGGGAGAAGGCCTTTATTTATAACAATTTTTTACATCTGTACCTTATTAAATTCTAAAAAGACAAATGCGAACCTGGGTTTTAATATTGATGAACTCTCATTCTGTTTACTACTTGTTTCTTTTTGTCTCTTCAGGCAACGCCAAACAAACTGCTCAGCAAGAAAATATCATAACCTCTTCGCAGAAGACCATTGTCATAAGTCCAATAGCCAATGGGATTGAGGCTTCGCCGCCTCCTCAGCCAGAAAAGTCTAAATTCCGGCTGACCATCTCGCGTCCCGCTCCCGGTCGCACAATCTTTCAACCCAATGGCCCAGATAATAGCACAGTAAATTCTGAGGTCAGTCTGGGACAGCCAACAGTGGTCCAAACTCAAAATAATGGTCCAATCACTGTGGAGACCACCATGACTAAGGGGGATATGGCTGGAGTTCAGTTACCACCAGCAGATACATCACAGTCTCAATCAAGCATCGTAGAGATTGAAAGTGCACCCCCAAAGCCCAAAGAGGTCAGCATTTTTGACAGGATATTTAAACCTGAGAAGAAGGTACAATTTGAAGAGCCTGCTCAGCTTGAAGTTAACAAAAACCAAGAAGTGGTTATCACTGTCAATCAGAATAATGCATTGCAGAGTGTTCCCCCTAGCAACAATCTTCAGACACAGGTAATTTCTTTTTTTTTATATTTTACTTTTTGTGATGTCACACTGTGGCTGTATAAGCTGCATTTTCAGTAATGTCACTGGTCTCTGGTGATTGGATAGGCTGCATTCTCAGTAATGTGACTGGCCTCCAGTGAATGGATAGGCTGCATTCTCAGTAATGTGACTGGCCTCCAGTGAATGGATAGGCTGCATTCTCAGTGATGTCACTGGTCTCTAGTGAATGGATAGGCCGCATTGTCAGTGATGTCACTGGTCTCTAGTTAGTGGATAGGCTGCATTCTCAGTGATGTCACTGGTCTCTAGTGAATGGATAGGCTGCATTCTCAGTGGTGTCACTGGCCTCTAGTGAATGGATAGGCTGCATTCTCAGTGATTTCACTAGTTCCTAGTGAATGGATAGGCTGCATTGTCAGTGATGTCACTGGTCTCTATGGAGGGGATAGGCTGTATTCTCAGTGATGCCACTGGTCTCTGATGAGTAGAGCTGGCCCGAACGGTTCGCATGTGAACTTATTCGCGCAAACATCGCGTGTTCGCGATCGAACGTGAACTTTATGTGAGTTTGACCCGCCCCCTATACTACATCATTGGGCTAAACTTTGACCTGCTACATCAGTCAGCAGACACATGGTTGCCAATCAGGCTGCACTCCCGCCCCCCCACCCATACAAGGTTCTCACTCTGTGTGCTGCAGTATTAGTGAGAGAGGGGAGAGACATTGAAGTGAAGGGAAAGTGATAGTTAGGTCTGTTAGCTTGCTCCTTGCTGATATTTGTTGCTAAAAAGCACCCCAAAATAGCTCTTTTGAGAGCTAATGTTGTTCTGATTTTTTTTTTTTTTTTGCGTGGCCCATAGTGATGGGCCGAACCTCCGATTTTCGGTTCGCGAACCTACCGCAAAAGTTCGGTTCATGTGAACTTTCGCGAACTGCAATAGACTTCAATGGAGAGGCGAACTTGAAAATTTAGAAAAAATTATGCTGGCTAGAAAAATGATGGAAAAGATGTTTCAAGGGGTCTAACACCTGGAGGGGGGCATGGCGGTGTGAGATACATGCCAAAAGTCCCGGGGAAAAATCTGGATTTGACACAAAGCAGCGTTTTAAGGGCAGAAATCACATTGAATGCTAAATTGCAGGCCTTAAAGTGCTTTAAAACATCTTGCATGTGTATACATCAATCAGGGAGTGTAATTAGTGTACTGCTTCACACTGACAGACCAAACTCACTGTGTAACGTACCGCAAACAGCGGTTTGTGTTGTGACGGCCGTGCTGGACTGGTGCGCAGCATGGCGAGATTGCTCTTCCTCAGTGATGTCAGGTAATGTCTGACTGCCTTATCAACTTTCAATGTTTCTTTTTCTACCATTGTTAAAGCTTAGCTTACATCTATTTTTTTTTTATTACATTTTCTACTTGCTGTTCAGTACCTGCAACAAGAATCTGTTATGGAGGGCAAGTGTGCCATTGTCCCCACAGGTAATGGCCGGGTAATCAAGGTTCAATTCCGGTTCGAAGTGAGAGCCTGAGACCCATGCTGTACCTGCCCTGACCATGCTTTGCAGACCGGCCATCTGTGGTCAGATTGACCCTTGACCCAGCGGAAGACAAACCAACTCGAAAGCATTTGCCAAGAATGTTTTATGGAGGGCAAGTCTGCCATTCATTCAACTGTGTGAAACTTTCGATGGTACTAGTTTCTCAGTACCATGGTGACTGACCACGGGTAGTGGCCGGGGAATCCGTTTTCTATTCCGTTCCGGAGTTGGAGCCTAAGAAACGGCTACCATCACACATCCAGGCAAGGAAGGCAGCAGGCATGGCATGCCCGCCCCGAGGTAGTGACCAAAAATAAAAATACCGAGGACATTCGAGGCCCTGCTGTGTAGGTGAAATGAAACAACTTTAAATCCTTTAACGAGAATCTGTTATGGAGGGCAAGTCTGATAGTGCCTTCACTGCGATTCACCAGGTTGGTCTCCTCCTCAAGGAGGCGAGAATATTTTATGGAGGGCAAGTCTGCCATTGTGAGTGACCACAGATAACGGCCGGGAAATCCTGGTTGTATTCCGGTCCGGAGTTGGAGCCTAAGAAACGGCTACCATCACACATCCAGGCAAGGAAGGCAGCCGGCATGGCATGCCCGCCCCGAGGTAGTGACCAAAAATAACAATACGGGAGGACTTTCTAGGCCCTGCTGTGTATGTGAAATAAATCAACTTTAAATCCTTTAACGAGAATCTGTTATGGCGGACAAGGATGACACTTGCCTTCCTTTTATGAGAATCTGTTCTGGAGGGCAAGTCTGCCATCCATTCAAGTGAAAGGTATGCACTGACTGCCAGGTATAATACAATGTGCAGTCACAGATGCAGTGAAAGGTATGCAGTGACTGCAAACAGTCGTTTGTGTAGTGACGGCCGTGCTGGACTGGTGCGCACCATGACGAGAGTGCAGGTTATGGTGGCTTTACAGCCCATATGGTCGCCCGGCTGATGTAGCTGAATGACAGAACAGTGACTGTCCAGCTGATCAAATTTGGTCTGACCACAATGAAGCAACGACCTTATTATCTTTAGTGTGCCAACCCCCGAGACACTCATATAGCTGGTGGTCATTGCTTCATTGTGATACGCAAGCCCCTTCACCGCGGCAAGGTAATGATCACGAAGGGGGATGGGCACGTACATGCCTTTTGTGGTGTTGTTGCAGCCGCCCGCATTGCATCCAGAAAAATTAGGCAGGCATGTAGACGCCCCAGAAAAATTATTATAGCGGCCACTGCTAGCAAAAAAAATTACTAAAAAATTCAGGAATCCGCCTGGAGTCCTGGACCCTGTTGGTGGTGGCGGAGAAGGCAGTCAAGCGGCCGGCGGGCAGAGGTGCTGTGTGGGGAGTGACTTAGTCTTGGGGCAGGCAGCCAGTCACACTGCGTGCAGGCAGAGATGCTGTGTGTGGGGACTGACTTAGTCTTTGGGCGGGCAGTAGTCCTCCGGGATCCACGCCTCATTCATTTTGATAAAGGTGAGGTACTGAACACTTTTGTGACTTAGGCGACTTCTCTCCTCAGTGACAATGCCTCCAGCTGCACTGAAGGTCCTTTCTGACAGGACGCTTGCGGCAGGACAAGACAGAAGTTGGATGGCAAATTGGGACAGCTCTGGCCACAGGTCAAGCCTGTGCACCCAGTAGTCCAAGGGTTCATCATCGCTGCTCACAGTGTCTACATCCACACTTAAGGCCAGGTAGTTAGCTACCTGCCGGTCGAGGCCTTGGTGGAGGGTGGATCCTGAAGGGCTATGGCAAGGCGTTGGACTAAATAATGTCTGCATGTCCGACATCACCATGAGATCGCTGGAGCATCCTGTCCTTGCCTGCGTGGACATGGGAGGAGGATTACTGGCAGTGGTACCTTTATTGCGTTGTGCTGTGACATCACCCTTAAACGCATTGTAAAGCGTAGTTGCCAGCTTGTTCTGCACATGCTGCATCCTTTCCACCTTCAGGTGAGTTGGTAACAGGTCCGCCACTTTGTGCCTGAACCGAGGGTCTAGTAGCGTGGCCACTCAGTACAGGTCATTCCCCTTGAGTTTTTTTATACGGGGGTCCCTCAACAGGCTGGACAGCATGAAAGACACCATCTGCACAAAGTCGGATCCAGACGTACTATCCATCTCCTCTTGCTCTTCCTGAGTGACGTTACGTAAGTCCTCTTCCTCCCCCCAGCCACGAACAATACCACAGGAACGTGGAGCAGCACAAGCCCCCTGTGACGGCTGCTGCGGTTGTTCTTCTGCCGCCGCCTCTTCCTCCTCCACAGAAACACCTTGCTCATCAGCCGAGACTGACTCCTCTTCTTCCCCACACAACTCCTCTTCTGCCTCCTCCTCCTCCCCCCTCTGTGCTGCCGCAGGTGTTGAGGAAACATCTGGTTCCGATGAAAATTGCTCCCACAACTCTTCCTGCCGTAACTGTTCCTGTTCACGCTCCTACACAACTTGATCCACCACTCTACGCACGGCACGCTTCAGGAAGTATGCGTAGGGGATCAAGTCGCTGATGGTGCCTTCAGTGCGACTCACCAGGTTGGTCACCTCCTCAAACAGCCGCATGAGCCTGCATGCATTTCGCATCAGTGTCCAGTTCGATAGCTAGAACATCCCCATCTTCCCAGATTGTGTCCTTCTACTGTAATTGTACAGGTACTGGGTGACGGCTTTCTCCTGGTCTAGCAGGCGAGAGAACATGAGCAGGGTCGAATCCCAGCGAGTCGGGCTATCGCATATCAAGCGTCTCACTGGCAAGTTGTTTCTCCGCTGAATGTCCGCAAAGCGTGCCATGGCTGTGTAAGACTGCCTGAAATGCCCGCACAACTTCCTGGCTTGCTTCAGGACCCCCTCTAAGCCTTGATTCTTTGACACAAATCTTTGAATGACCAGATTCAACACATATGCCATGCAGGGTACATGTGTCAGCTTTCCCAAATTCAAAGCGGAAAGGAGATTGCTGCCATTGTCACACACCATGTTGCCGATCTCCACCTGCGCATTTCAAGCAAGTGCTCCACTTGTATGTTAACAGTCAGGAGAGCTGGTCCAGTGTGACTCTCCGCTTTAAGGCAAGACATGTCTAAGATGGCGTGACACCGGCGTACCTGGCATGCAGCATAGGCTCTGGGGAGATGGGGCTGTATAGTGGGAGAGGAGATGGCAGCACTACTAGAGTTGAACTGCCACTCAGCCAAGGAGGAGGACGACGACAGCGAAGAGGATGTATCAGGAGGAGAGGAGGTGGCAAGAGGCCTGCCTGCAAGCCGTGGAGGTGTCACTAGTTGGTCCGCTGCGCAACCACATACTCCCTGCTTGCCATCGTTCACCAGATTGACCCAAGGGGCTGTGTAAGTAATGTAGCGGCACTGACCGTGCTTGGCAGACCAGGCATCCGTGATCAGGTGGACCCTTGACCAAACGCTGTTTGCGAGAGATTACACCACTTGCCTCTGAACTTCACGGTACAGTTTGGGTATCGCCTTTCTAGAAAAATAAGTGCGGCCTGGTATTTTCCACTGCGGTGTCCCAATGGCCACAAATTTATGGAAAGCTTCAGAGTCCACCAGATTGTATGGTAACAGCTGGCGAGCTAATAGTTCCGCCACGCCAGCTGTCAGACGGCATTCAAGGGGGTGACTGGCAGAAATTGGCTTCTTCCGCTCAAAGATTTCCTTCATGGACACCTGGCTGCTGTGGGCAGAGGAGCAGGAACCGCTCAAGGGCAGAGGCGGAGTGGAGGAGGGTGGCTGTGAAGGTGCAAGGGAGAAAGCGGCTGAAGATGTTGCACCTGAAGAAGGAAGAGGAGAAGGAGGGTGGCTTTTCTTTTGTGTGGTTTTGCTCAGGTGTTCTTCCCATTGCTGTTTGTGCCTGATCTCCAGGTGCCTTTGTAAGGCACTTGTCCCTACGTGAGTGTTGGCCTTTCCACGGCTCAATTCTTGGAGACAGAGAGAACAGATGGCTTTACTCCGATCTGAGGCAGACACATCAAAAAATTTCCACAACGCTGAGCCACCCTGGGGTGATGGCACTATAGTGGCCTCAGAGGCAACAGCTGACGTTGAAGGGCATGTTGGCTGGCTGTCCATAGCTGGCGATACATGGCGCCGGACACTGCCACCAGCTGTTTCTGAGGACAAGCCCCCCCCCCCCTGCTTCTTTTAGGAACTCGTTTCCTCCTACTCCTCTCTGACTCCCCCTCTGAACTGTCCCCCTGTTCATCTCCTCTATTGGAAACATACGTGGCATCCGTATAATCGTCATCATCATCCTGCCCAGCTTCGCTTTCCTCAGACACCTCCAAAACTGCACCAACAGCAGGTACTTCATCATCCTTCTCCTCCATTACGTCCATATTGTCGCCTAACTCACACATATGAGGTGGTGTAACTTGCTTAGCGCCTTTATAATGTTGTAGCAGTAGTGGGTGTGAATCGGTGATTTCACCACCAAATAACTCCTGCGAAGTGTCAAATGCAGCGGATGTTGTGCTTGTAGTAGCGCTGGTGGCTGCGGGAGATGAGGTGTTCTGTGTTAAATAGTCAACCACGTCCTGACAATTTTGGGAGGTGATGGGACGTGCCTTCTTCTGAGCACTGTACTTTGGGCCAGGGCCGCACGAAATCACATCAACACGACCACGCACACCACCTGCCAGGTGGCCTTCCTCTGGGTCTGCCAGTGCAGCAGTTAACCTCCCTAGCATTCTGGACGAGAGGAGGCCACCGCTCAGGCCCTGCTGGGCCAAATTGAATAATAATTATTTTTTTTTTGAAACATGCAGCTAGCACTTTGCTAGCTGCGTGTTTCTCCGCTCGCCGCTAATCCGCGGCGTAATAGGGCCCCCCCTCAGACCCCGTGCGCTGCCTGGCCAATCAGTGCCAGGCAGCGCTGAGGGGTGGATTGGTACTCCCTATGACGTCTCGACGTCGTTGACGTCATTCCGTTCGTCGCCGTGGCGACGGGAAAATCCCTCAAGGAAATCCCGCTCAGAATGGGATTTCCTGACGGGCATAGGCGCCGGCGGCGATCGGAAGGGTGGGTGGGAAATCATGTAGCTAATGCTAGGCTAGCTACATGATTAAAAAAAAAACGGTATAAAAAAACCATGCGCAGCCATCAGTGTTGCCAACCATCAGTAAATTTACTGACAGTCAAAAAGTCAACAAATCTGGGCTGTCAGTAAAGTCCATGAAAAAAATGTGTGTGGTCAGTAAAAAAACCCTCTCTCTTTCTTAGAAGATCACAGCACTTACTGCTTATCAGTTCACATATCAGTCTGGAATGTACACTGCTCTAGCTAAAGGTGGCCATACATCTGTAGACTTAGTGGCCGATCAACCATCAGATTATTGATATTATAAAAATCGGTGCCACCAAGAGCATTCCTAGTTGACAATCAAACCAATTTCGGGCCGAAATCGGTTGCATGTATCGATCGCATGTAACAATCGGACGTGCTGGAAAATCTCAGGTGTGCAGCGGTAAGGGCTGTGATAATCGAGAACAAATGTGAAGGAAACCCCTGGTTGCATCCCCCAAATGTAAATGTATCAAAGTTCCCCCCCCCCCCCATCCAGATGCTGTGCATTAATACTTCACCTGTCCGGTGTCCGCCACTGCACTCTTCTTCCTCATTCGCGCCCCATGTGGTTACCGCTGTATTGCACGTAAGGGCGCATGTGTGATATCGCTCATTTAATTTAAATAATATTAGATGTCAGTAAAAAAGTGTACAGTCAGTAAAAATTTTTGTGCTTTGTCAGTAAAAATGTATTTCCGAGGTTGGCAACACTGGCAGCCGTGCGGCTGCACATAATCAAAATGCTCAGCAGGTTAACAGGTATGCACGGAGTGGTATATCACACTGCGTGCACTCAAGTAGGTAGGTGGGTTCACTGAACCCAACAGCTAGGTAGGTATATGCAGTAATGGGTATTACAATGTGCAGCTGCCTATCACACACACAGGTACAGTAGTCACTGAATGTGCTGGGCCTGGGCTGGCAGTGGCATTGCACACAGTATGAATTACAAAAGCTGTCGCCGCAACACAAGTGCAGTAATAATGGGTATTACACAATGTGCAGCTGAGTGACACAGGTAGTCAGTGTCACTAGTTACTGACTCACTGCCTAATTGTGCTGGGCCTTGGCTGGCACAAACACAGTATGAATTATCAAGGCTGTCTATAATGCAACACAAGTGTCAGTGACACACAGAAAAAAAAATCACAAGAACAGGATTAGCTCTCAAAAGAGCTGTTGTGGGATGCTATTATAGCAATAAGAATCAGCCAGGAGCAAGCTAACAAGCCTAGAGCCTAACTAATCTTTCCCTAGGAGAAACAGTCTGCAGCACCCCGCCCTACTCTCACTATAGCAGGCACACGAGTGAGTGTAATGGCTGTCGGAGCCTGCCTTATATACAGGAGGGAGTGGCTCCAAGACTGAGTGTAGCCTGATTGGCTACAATGTGCCTGCTGACTGTGATGTAGAGGGTCAAAGTTGACCCTAATGGAGCATTATGGGGCGAATCGAACTCCTGGGAAAGTTCGCCTTCGCTTGAGGAGGCGAACCACCCAAAGTTTGCCTGGAAGCGTTCGCTGGCGAACCTTTTGCCCCATCTCTAGTGGCCCACTGACACTTGCATATACAGCCCTGTCTGTCGCAGCTGGTCCTTGCTAATTGCTATACTGTGCCAGGCCCAGCACATTCAGTGCCTACCTTTTCACTGCACGTGTGTGTGTGTGTGTGTGTGTGTGTGTGTGTGTGTGTGTGTGTGTGTGTGTGTGTGTGTGTGTGTGTGTGTGTGTGTGTGTGACCGCTGCACATTTGTAATACCAGTTCGTGCATACCTGTTCACTGCACCTGCGTGACAGTACGCAGTTTTATATGCCAGTCACTGCATACCTGTTCACTGTACCTGTGTGTGTGTGACAGCTGCACATTTGTAATACCAGTCACTGCATACCTGTTCACTGTAGTGTGTGTGTGTGTGTGACAGCTGCACATTTGTAATACCAGTCCGTGCATACCTGTTCACTGCACCTGTGTGTTTTTAACAGATGCACATTGTATTGATACCAGTTTGTGCATACCTGTTCACTGCACCTGTGTGACAGCACGCAGTTTTATATACTAGTCACTGCATACCTGTTCACGGTACCTGTGTGTGTGACAGCTGCACATTTGTAATACCAGTCTGTGCATACGTGTTCACTGTGTGGTATCAATACAATGTGCAGTTGTCACACACACTGGTGCAGTGAACAGGTATGCATGGACTGGTATTACAAATGTGCAGCTGTCTCACACACACAGGGGCAGTGAAAAGGTATGCAGTGACTGGTATATAAAACTACGTGCTGTCACACAGGTGCAGTGAACAGGTATGCATGGACTGGTATCAATACAATGTGCAGCTGTCACACACACAGGTGCAGTGAACAGGTATGCACGGACTGGTATTAAAAATGTGCAGCTGTCACACACACAGGTGCAGTGAAAAGGTATGCAGTGACTGGTATATAAAACTGCGTGCTGTCACACAGGTGCAGTGAACAGGTATGCACGGACTGGTATCAATACAATGTGCAGCTGTCACACAGTCCGTGCATACCTGTTCACTGCGCCTGTGTGACAGCATACAGTTTTATATACCAGTCACTGTATACCTGTTCACGGTACGTGTGTGTGTGTGTGTGTGTGTGTGTGTGTGTGTGTGTGTGTGTGTGTGTGTGTGTGTGTGTGTGTGTGTGTGTGTGTGTGTGTGTGTGTGTGTGACAGCTGCACATTTGTAATACCAGTTCGTGCATACCTGTTCACTGCACCTGTGTGTGTGTGTGACAGCTGCACATTAGATTGATACCAATCCCTGCATACCTTTTCACTGCACCAGTGTGACTGCACATTGTATTAGTCAAGTCAGTGCATACCTTTCACTTCTTCCTCCCCAATATGGACAAAACAGGCAGAGGCAGACCCAAAGGCAGGCCACCCAGCCGGTCTGTTCGAGGTCGTGCTAACCTGATTTTGTGCGGCCCTGGGCCAAAGGACAGTGCTCAGAAGAAGGCACGTGCCATCAACTCCCAAGGTTGTCAGAACGTAGTTGACTATTTAACACACAACACCTCCTCTTCCGCAGCCGCCAGCGCTACTACAAGCACCACATCCGCTCCATTTGACACTTCACAGGAGTGATTTGGTGGGGAATTAACTGATTCACAGCCATTATTGTTACAACAAGATGAAGGCGCTAAGCAAGTTACACCACCTAATATGTCTGAGTTAGGCGTCACTATGGACCTCAGGTGTGAGGAGGATGCTGAAGTACCTACTGTTGGTGTAGTTTGAGGTGTCTGATACAAGCGAAGCTGGGGAGGATGATTATGATGATGACGACGATGATGATACGGGATATCACATGGGATCCTAATAGACATGATGACCAGGGGGACAGTTCAGAGAGGGAGTCAGAGAGGAGTAGAGCTGCTGAAAGAAGCAGGGGGAGCTCATCGTCAGAAACAGCTTGTGGCAGTGTCCGACGGCATGTATTGCCACCTATGGACAGCCAGCCAACACGCCCTTCGTCAGCTGCTGACGCCACCACCACAGTGCCATCATTCCAGGGCTCAGCGGTGTGGACATTTTTGTGTGTGTCTGCCTCAGATGAGAGCCATCAAAATCACAAACTGCAATGGGAAAAACCACCTGAGGAAAAGCCGCACACAAAAGCAAAGCCACCCTCATTCTCCTCTTTCTCCTTCAGGTGCATTATCTTCAGCCACTTTCTCCCTTGCACCTTCACAGCCTCCCTCCTCCACTCCGCCTCTGACCTTGAGCGGTTCCTGCTCCTCTGCCCACAGCAGCCAGGTGTCCGTGAATGAAATCTTTGAGCGGAAGAAGCCAATGTCTGCCAGTCACCCCCTTGCCCGGCGTCTGACAGCTGGCTTGGCAGAACTGTCAGCTCGCCAGCTGTTACCATACCAGCTGGTGGACTCTGAGGCCTTCTGAAAATTTGTGGCGATTGGGACACCACAGTGGAAGATACCAGGCCGCAATTATTTCTCAAAAAAGGCGATACCAAAACTGTACCATGAAGTTAAAAGGCGAGTGGTGTCATCTCTGGCACACAGTGCTGGGTCAAGGGTCCATCTCAACACGGATGCCTGGTCTGCAAAGCACGGTCAGGACAGGTACATTACTTATACAGCCCATTGGGTCAACCTGGTTATCGCTGGCAAGCAGGGAGTACGTGGCTGTGCAGTGGACCTAGTTGTGACACCTCCACGGCTTGCAGACAGGCCTGCTGCCACCTCCTTCTCCTCCTACTCCTCCTGCTACATCCTCTTAGCTGTTGTCCTCCTCCTCCTTGGCTGAGTGGCAGTGTTACTTTAATGGTGCTGCAATCCCCTCTCCAGCTACACACCCCCAGCTCACTAGGGCGTTTGCTGCAGATACAACTGTGTCACGCCATCTTGGACATGTCTTGCCTCAAAGCCAAGAGTCACACTGGAGCAGCTCTCTTGGCTGCTCTGAACAAACAGGTGGATCAGTGGCTGACCCAGCACCAACTGGTGATCGGCAATGTGGTGTGTGACAACGGCAGCAATCTCATTTCGGCTTTGAGTTTGTGAAAGTTGACACCCTGCATGGCACATGTGCTGAATCTAATAATGCAAAGATTTGTGTGTAAGTACCCAGGCTTACAGGAGGTCCTGAAGCAGTCCAGGAAGGTGTGTGGGCATTTTAGGCGGTCCTACACTGCCATGGCACGCTTGGCCGATATTCAGCAGAGAAGCAACTTGCCGGTAAGGCGCTTTATTTGTGATAGCCCAACTCGCTGGAATTCAACGCTCCTGATGTCTGACCGCCTGCTACAACAGGAGAAAGCCGTCAACCAGTATCTGTACAACTACAGTAGAAGGACACTCTGGGGAGATGGGGATGTTCTGGCCGAAGTACTGGACACTCGTGCGAAATGCCTGCAAGCTCACGCGGCTGTTTGAGGAGGTGACAAACATGGTGAGCCGCAGTGAAGGCGCCATCAGCAACTTGATCCCATATGCTTTCTTCCTGGAGTGTTCCATGCGTAGAGTGATGGATCAAGCTGTAGAGGAGCGTGAACATGAACAGGAACAAGAGGAAGAGTTGTGGGAACAATTATCATCAGAACCAGATGTTTCCTCAACACCTGCGGCAGCACAGAAGGGGGAGGAGGAGGAAGAGTCGTGTGGGGAAGAGGAGTCAGATGAGGAAGGTGTTTTTTTTTTATGAGGAGGCGGAAGAACAACCACAGCAGACGTCGCAGGGGGCTTGTTCTGCTCACCTTTCCCGTGGTATTGTTCGTGGCTAGGGGGAGGAGGAGAACTTGCCTGACATCACTGAGGAAGAGCAAGAGGAGATGGATAGTACGTCGGCATCCAAATTTGTCCAGATGGCGTCTTTCATGCTGTCCAGCCTGTTGACCCTCATATAAAAAAACTCAGGGGGAATGACCTGTACTGGGTGGCAACACTACTAGACCCTCGGTATAAGCACAAAGTGGCGGAGATGTTACAAAATCACCAGAAGGCAGAAAGGATGCAGCACTTGCACCACAAGCTGGCAAGTATGCTTTACAGTGTGCTTAAAGAGACACTGAAGCGAAAAAAAAATATGATACAGTGAATTGGTTGTGTACTATGAATAATTACTAGAAGATTAGCAGCAAAGAAAATATTCTCATACTTTTATTTTCAGGTATATAGTGTTTTTTCTAACATTGCATCATTCTATAATATGTGCAGATTACACAACACTCAGCATTCAAAATGAGTCTTTCAGAGCAGTCTGTGAAGTAATGACCTCTCCTCTAGCAGAGGAAAAGTAAATAGTCCAGGAACAGTTGAGATAATAAAAGTCAGATAACAGCCCTCTCCACGACTAACTTAGTCGGAGAGCTTAATGGCTTGTTTGCATAGAGATAACAACTGGAGTTTCTCAACTCTTCCTGTACTGGAAACAATTACACTGATGTATCTGATCTTAATGTTTTATTTCTTAGCTGCGCTACACATACAAATCATATCATCATTTTTTTTCGCTTCAGTGTCTCTTTAAGTGTGATGTCACAGCACAATGGAATAAAGGTGCCACTGCCAGTAATCTTCCTCCTCGACCCATGTCCATGCAGGCAAGGACAGGACGCTCTAGCAATCTCATGGTGATGTCGGACATGCGGACATTCTTTAGTCCAACGCCTCGCCTTAGCCCTTCCGGATCCACCCTCCACCAACCCCTCGACCGCCAGGTAGCAGACTACCTGGCTTTAACTGCAGATGTAGACACTCTGAGCAGCAATGAACCCCTGGATTACTGGGTGTGCAGGCTTGACCTGTGGCCAGAGCTGTCACAATTTGCCATCCAACTTCTGGCTTTCCCTGCCTCAAGCGTCCTTTCAGAAAGGACCTTCAGCACAGCTGGAGGCATTGTCACTGAGAAGAGACGTTGCCTAGGTCAAAAAAGTGTTCAGTACCTCACCTTTATCAAAATGAATGAGACATGGATCCCAGAGGGCTACTGCCCGTCCGAAGACTGCCAGTCCACGCACACAGCATCTCTGCCTGCACGCTGTGTGACTGCCTGTCCCAAGACTAAGTCGGTCCCCAGTCCCCACACAGCATCTCTGCCTGCAGGCTGCTTGACTGCATTCTCCGCCACCACCAAAAGGGTCCAGGACTCCAGGTGGATTCCTGAACTTTTGCTAGCAGCGGCCGCTAACAAAAACAATATTTTTTTTCTGCCACGTGTACATGCCTGCCTAATTTTTCTGCCTGCACTGCGGCTGCAACAACAAAACAAAAGGCACATACATGTGCCCATTCCCCTTCGTGATCGTTACCTTGCCGCGGTGAAGGGGCTTGCGTATCACAATGAAGCAATGACTACAACCGGCTATATGAGTGTGTTGGGGGGCACACCCAAGATAATATGGTTGTTGCTTCATTGTGGACAGACCAAATTCGATCAGCTGGACGGTCAATGTTGTTCCTCAGTTCTGTAATTGAGCTACCTCATCCCAGCGACCATATGGGCTTGAAAACCGCCATCGCCTGCTCTCTCGCCACCGTGCGCACCAGTCCAGCATGGCCATCACTACACAAACAGCTATGTGCGGTGCGTTACACAGTGAGTTTGGTCTGTCAGTGTGAAGCATTACTCTAATTACACTACCTGATTATTATTATTATTATTATTTATTGTATTTATAAAGCGCCAACATATTACGCAGCGCTGCACAATAGTTAAATGGGTTAACATACAGGTAGAACACACGGAAACTCACAACAAAACAAGATCATGCAAATGATTTGATAACAATACAGTGTCATAGGTCAAAATAGAGACTGTTCGAGTCTACAAGAGGGGTGGTTGTGAGTAAGATTGCATAATCAAGCTGGATACATTAGGGAGGAGGGCCCTGCCAGAGGCTTACAATCTAAAGGGTGGGGTGGAGACAATAGGTGTGTTTTTTGAGAGGGGGTCTAACAGAACATATTATGGTGTTGGTGTAGGGGGGTATGCGAGCGTGAAAAGGTGAGTCTTGAGAGCTTGTTTGAAGGTATTAAAGGTGGGGGCGAGTCTGACGGCTGGTGGGAGAGAGTTCCAGAGAGTAGGGGCAGCCCTGGTGAAGTCCTGCAATCGTGCGTGTGACTGAGTTATGCGTGGTGCGACTAGGCGCAGGTCATTGGAGGATCGGAGGGGGCAGGCTGGTATGTGCCTGTGGACCAGATCAGAGATGTAGGTCGGGCAGGTCTTGTGCACCGATTTGTAGGCCAAGCACAGGATTTTGAAATTGATCCTAAAGCTGATGATGAGCCAGTGTAGTGCTTTACAGAGCGGAGTTGTAGAGGCGCTGCAGTGAGAAGAATGTATCAGTCTGGCTGCCGCATTCATTACCAATTGAAGTGGGGTAGTACGGTTAGAGGGGAGGCCAGATAAAAGAGAATTGCAGTAGTCTAGGCGGGAGATGACAAGGGCGTGGATAAGGAGTTTAGTGGTGTCAGGGGACAGGTAGGAGCGAATCTTGGAGATGTTTCGGAGGTGGAAGTTGCAGGATCTGGCAATACCTTGAATGTGGGCTGTAAAGGAAAGTTCAGAGTCCAGAGTAACGCCTAGACAGGCGTGAGTGGGCGCCATTGTATGGGTGTATGGGTGGACGCATGATGCCGGCTTAGATTAGATAGTTTGCTGTCAAGGCTAGAGCATCTTATTGTTGGTACCTAGATGCTCCGCAAGTTTTTATTGGTCATTTTATGAAGCTGATTTTTGCATGTAATCAAGCTATGGATTTTTGTCATTTGTGTAATTGTATAATAAATTACTACTATCTGATCTATACATCTTGAACCCTAGCCAAAATTTCTTATACAATAACGCCTAGACAGCGGGCTTGGGAGGTAGGGTGGATAGTAGTATTTTCAATAGTGACGTGCAGATCTGGGAGGGGTGCAGCTGTGCGGGGTGGGAATATTAGAAGCTCAGTCTTGTCCAAATTAAGCTTCAGGTACCTGACAGCCATTCAGGAGGAAATGGATGTGAGGCAGGCAGAGACTTTGTCCATGGTAGAGGAGGAGAGATCTGGGGTGTGGAGATATATCTGGGTGTCATCGGCATACAGGTGATAATTGAAACCCATGGAGGAGATGATTTTGCCAATTGAGGCAGTATAGAGTGAGAACAGTAGTGGTCCTAGGACGGAACCTTGAGGAACACCAACTGAGAGGGGTGTAGGAGTGGATGAGGAGCCATTGAAAAATGTTGTGAAGGAGCGGTTGGAGAGGTATGAGGAGATCCAGGCTAAGGCTAGGTCCTGAATGCCCATTAGCTGCAGGGAGTGGAGGAGGAGGGAGTGGTCGACAGTGTCAAATGCCGAGGAGAGGTCCAGGAGGAGCAGGATGGAGTATTTACCTTCGGCTTTGGCAAGGGCAAGGTCGTTTACCACTTTGGTGAGGGCTGTTTCTGTAGAATGGGCTGTGCGAAAACCAGACTGCAGGGGATCGAGAAGGGAGTTGGAGTTAAGGAAGTTGGTCAGGCGTTGGTGGGCCAGGCGTTCAAGAATTTTTGAGGCAAAAGGGAGGAGAGAGGTTGGGCGGTAGTTGGATGGCAGAGCAGGGTCAAGTGAAGATTTCTTTAGCAGGGGAAGCACTGTGGCCTGTTTGAATATGGAGGGGAAGATGCCGGTGGAGAAGGAGAGGTTGAACAGATGGGTGAGGACAGGGGCCAGATCAGAAAAATGTAGGCGCAGAGAATCAGATGGGACCGGATCTAGGGGGCAGGAAGTGGCAGGTGAAGTTGCCAGCAGCTGGTTGACTTCCTCCACCGTGACAGGATTGAAGGAGGTAAGGGAGGAGAAAGTGGCAGGAGTCTGATGTGGTGGGGAGGCGGGGCGATAGAGTGGAGGAGAGAAATATCCCTCCGGATGGTTGTAATTTTGTTGATAAAGTAGTTTGATAGGTCAGTGGCTGAGAGGGTGGAGGTTGGGGGGGAGGAGGTGTGGGGTTAAGTAGGACATTAAAGGTGGCAAAAAGACGACGTGGGTTGGAGGCTTGGGTAGCGATCAAGCGAGTGAAGTATATCTGTTTGCTATCAGCGAGGGCAGTATGGTATGTCTGCAACTGGGTCTTGTATCCCAGGAAATCATTGTTGTGGCGGGATTTCCTCCATTTGCGTTCTGCAGCTTGTGTCTCATTTTGTAGCTTTTTTTGTGAGGGCAGTGTGCCAAGGTTGGGGGTCGGGGCGACAGTTGGTACGAAAGGTCAGGGGAGCACATGGTCTAAGGCTGCGGAGAGGTTACTGTTGTATTGAGCTGCCGCTTCGTTGGGGCAGGTTAGGCTGGGGAGGGAGGATGAGAGAGAGAGTGGAGGGGTGTGGCTAGTACATTGGGGTCAAGGTTGCGCAGATCTCTCTGCCAACGTCCAGTTTGGGGAGGGGGACAGGGGGTGCTGGATGGAGTGAGGGTGAAGGTGATGAGGTGGTGGTCGGAGATGGGGAATGGTGTAATGTCCAGGTTGGTAAGTGCGATGGCTTTGGAGAAAATTAGGTCCAAAGTATTACCAGCACTGTGGGTTGTGGCGTTAGTATGCTGAGTGAGACCAAGGGAGTTGGTAAGCGAGAGAAGCTGAGTGGCAGCAGAGGTGGTAGGCTCATCAATTGGAATGTTAAAGTCTCAGAGGATGATTGTTGGGAGGTCGGAGGACAGGATGTGTGGAGCCAGGAGGCAAGGTTTTCTAGGAAGTGCGATATTGTACTGGAGGGGGGGTGGTATAGGACTGCAATAATGGCTGGGAGGGGATGGTAGAGGCGGATAACATGGGCCTTAAAGGAGGCAAAGTAAAGAGAAGGGGGAGGGGTAAGGACACGGAAGGTGCAAGATGGGGAGAGGAGTACTGATTGATGTATACACATGCAAGATGTTTTAAAGCACTTTATGCCTCCAATTTAGCATTGCAATATGATTTCTGCCCTTAAAACGCTGCTGTGCGTCCTATCCGTAATTTTCCCCGGACTTTTGGTGTGTAGCCCAATCCACCATGCCCCCCTCCAGGTGTTAGACCACTTGAAACCTCTTTTCCATCACTTTTCTGGCCAGAATGAATGTTTAAAGTTTTGAAAGTTGGCCTGCCCATTGAAGTCTATCGCGGGTCGCAAAGTTTGTGCGAATGCAAACTTTTTTTGGAAGTTTGCATTCGAGGTTCGAGAACCAAAAATTGGAGGTTCGAGCCATCTCTACTGATTAGGGGATCTATTACTTATTTTGCTTATTTATGATGCAAAAGTATATTTTTTTGTTTGCTGTTACATCAGCTTGACTTTGTCCATATGCTGTACTCCTGAAGCAATAGTGCATTGTTTCCCTGAAATCACTCAGAAAGTTCAGTGGCCTGTCTGTTGATAAATAATTACAGTAACACACAATTGCTCGGGCTGCTGGTGACGCGAGGTTTAATAATAATACTCTGATTACACTGAAGCCTTTGTGGAGTTTCTAGGCGTACACAACACATCCGGCACGAGCAGAGTCACAGCCAAGATACACCATGTGACTGAACGGTGACATTTAGGAAGTGCTGATAAACGCAGGCATGTGAGAAGCTCGCCAATATGGCTTGATTAACTACATGCAGAAACAAGCTACTTTACTATCCAGGATCAGATATGAATAGAGGTGGTCGGTGAGGCTCATCAACCAACATGCAAACTGCAGGTTGGCAGTGGCATACCTCCCACCTTTTTGAGATGAGAAAGTGGGACACTTTAAGACCAGCCCTGTTCCAGACCTCTAACCACACCCCTGGCACACCCCTAGTGACGCATACCACTAAAAATTCATAAGTAAAAGTTGTCATTTTAGAATTCAAACCACACTGGTCCTTTCTGTCATCAATAGTTTTTCTTAAAGAGACTCTGTAACAAAATGTTCAGCCTTATTTCTTCTATCCTATAAGTTCCTATACCTGTTCTAATGTGGTCTGGATTACTGCAGCCTTTTCTAGTTGCACTGTCTCTGTAATATATCTAATCTTCTTTTCTTTGTCAAGCTTTGTTGACCCAGAGAGGAATGGGCTGCCTCTGTTGTAATGCATACAAGTTATGCACACCCCCTACAGGCTCACTCCTGTGTGATGTCTCTGCTCTGTTTCAGCTTGTCTGTGATGCAGTTTGTGAGGCTGAGGGGGGAGGGAGCTGCCTGTGAAATGCTGAGAAACTGTGAGAATCCCACAGTGGAGTGCAGATAATTCACTATGTAATAAAAACTTGTAGCATACTGTAACATGATATTGAAATATATATACACTGTATATATTGTGTGTTATATGTATATGTTTGTGTGTACACACACACACGCACACACACGCACACACACACACACACACACACACACACACACACACACACACACACACACACACACACACACACACACACACACACACACACACACACACACACACACACACACACACACACACACACACACCCCTGCCTGCTTGTTTGTAAACACTGCCTAAATTTGGCATTTAACCACTTCGGTACCAGCAGCCTCTGCCCCCTTAAGGACCAGAGGCTGCCGCTGATGGCTCGATTGATAATTTCCGACGTGTCCGATCACTGCGGCGGATGGATTCCGCGCTCGATCCCTGTGGGCGGACAATGCAAAAAAAAACAACGAACAGCTGATAAGTGCCCGCGGGGACGAGCGGGAATCGATACCGGCACATTACCTTACCGTGTATTCCCAGCATTAGGCTCTCACAACTTTTCTTGTGAAACACCTAAAAAAAAAAATATTTTTCTATTGTTAAAGTAGCTGATAAGACTGATAAGAAGTCAATTCAACATTCGGATTGACTTCTTATCTGTCTTATCAGCTGCTTGAACAATAGCAAGAGATATATATTTTTTTTTTTAGGTGTTTCACAAGAAAAGTTAGAGCATAAAGCTGGGTCTACACGTGCCGATGTACAGGGGCGTAGGAATAGGCCCTGCAGCCCCTGCGCCCGCGGGGGGGCCCGGCCCCCCCCCCTGGGGCCCGCTCGGGGCCGTTTTGTGGGTGCTGGAGGGGTGGCAGCATGAGGGGAAAGCCTTGCCCACAGTCGGCGGGGAGAGGGGTAGTTCCCCCCTCTCCCTCACCTCGGGGCTCTCCCCTCTGCGCTCCCCTCCAGCTCGTAAGTGTCTGTGGGGCTGTGGTGGGCAGCGAGCGGCGGGCAGATACATACCTGCTTCCGTGCGTTCCATCGGAGACTTCTCCCTCTAGCGACTGATGTCACTTCTGGAAGTGACGTCAGCCGCTAGAGGGAGAAGTCTCCGATGGAACGCACAGAAGCAGGTATGTATCTGCCCGCCACTCGCTGCCCACCACAGCCCCACAGACACTTACGAGCTGGAGGGGAGCGCAGAGGGGAGAGCCCCGAGGTGAGGGAGAGGGGGGAACTACCCCTCTCCCCGCCGACTGTGGGCAAGGCTTTCCCCTCATGCTGCCACCCCTCCAGCACCCACAAAACGGCCGCGAGCGGGCCCCGGGGGGGGGGGGGGGGGCCCGCTCAGAAAATCTGCAGGGGGGCCCGGTGGGGCCTAGTTACGCCCCTGCCGATGTATCTTATCAATCGAGCCGCTGATGCCGCGGCCGATTCCCCATTCGTTCCCCACGAGCGGACAATAGCGGGGAATCGAGCAGAAGATAAGCGGCGCCGGCGGGAACGAGCGGGTATCAAATCCGACGCACGCGCAGACGAGCGGGGGCGCGGTGGGTACGTGCGGGGATACGGAAGAGTCGATCCGGCGGCTAATCGAGCCGCCAGATCGCTCCGTGTAGATGGAGCCTAAAAGACAGCTGTTGAGTGTGTGCATGGGGCTGGAGGTGATTGTCAGAATGGAAACTGCATTCCTCTCCAGCCCGGAGACTTTGCACTCTAAGATACATTTTTGTGTTTGGTTAGAACATGGCTTGGGTCTCCACCAATTTGCCCTGCCTATTTGATGTCCATTAGTACTAAGGAGATTACTTACTCCACCCAGATTGGAAATATCATCATGTTGGCCAGACCTGCAGGATGATGGATGATATGACCTTCCCCACCTCAACAAACCTCAACTACTAACCTCCCCTTTCTCTGGCACTCCAGATCAGGCATTTCTTTGACTACACTTGTTATGGGTGCGAAGATCCTGATGGCCACACTTGTTTTATGACCCTTGTGAGTTGGGCCTCAAGGCCGTAAGAGGCACCAAGAGGAGGCAAGGGAACATTGGGGGGGGCATGAATTGTAGCTATGCCTCTAAAAACGGCCTGTATATCCGTGCATTCTACCACTTGCTTCTATTATAAGGGTTTGCTCCTGTTATAGTGTTGCCCAATATAGTTCTCCCCAGTATTGTTTCCCTATGATATAATACACCATTGATGTGCAACAGTCCCTGAAAATATTGGCAGGAATTAGAATGGCTGCATGTAGTTCTAATAGTTACTCGCCTGTCTTCAAGCCCTCTCCTCTCCAGCCATCGCAATTCCTTCTGCACGTTCTCTGTCCACTGGCAGGACAGTCTTGTGTACAGCCTGGGTAATACAGACCTGGTAGGTCATGGTAACAGTAAAAAAGGGCGCAGGAGGCTAGTGGACAAATCGGGCGCCGCCATTCACTCCCATAATAAATATCGTTTAATGGGCGCCCAACAGGAAAAAAGGGCGCCGGAGAAAAATAACGTTTTAAAAGCGGCGCCCGGAGACTTTTAATGTTTTATAACTGCTTCTCATGATTACACATTACTTAATGATTTATACATTTTTTAATATTATTTTTAAACGAAAAACAGTACAAATTTTTTTTTACATTATTTTTAAACGAAAAACCGCACAATATTTTTTTGAAACGTTATTAATGCTTATCACAGGGGGTCTTAGGTTTAGGCACCACCAGGGGGGTCTTAGGTTTAGGCAACACCAGGGGGGTCTTAGGTTTAGGCACCACCAGGGGGGTCTTAGGTTTAGGCAACACCAGGGGGGTCTTAGGTTTAGGCACCACTAGGGGGGTCTTAGGTTTAGGCACCAATATGGGGGTCTAGGGGTTAGGGGTAGGTACAGGGAGGGTTACTTACTAATTTTTTTTTAAACGTTATTATACGTTTCACTTTTTAAACGAAAGATTAACGTTTTCACAATTGCCGATTTCATGAACATTATTTAATGATTTATAACTTTATAAAACATTATTTTTAAGCAAAATATAGTACATTATATTTTTAAACGTTATCCATGTTTATCGTTTAAAACCCTGCGCCCTTTTTTCCCAGCGCCTCTTTTTAACGTACGCGGTAGGTCATATATGATCCTTTTCAAATGTGGTGTGATGGCTGCATTCCATTTGTGGGGATAATTGCTGCTATGTGGGGTTATTGCTGCATTTTAAATGTGGGGTAATTGCTGCATTTCAAATTTGGGGTAATTACTGCATTTTAAATGTAGGGAGACCTTTAGGCGAGTGTTACACCTGGTGATTGCGTTTGTGGTGCGATGCTTTGCCTCCATCCTATTGCACTGCAACACACAAACCGTCATTCATATGACCCCGTGGCAGAGTGCGTCGAGTGCGTGCTAATGACTTTATGGTGTCTCATTACTTTTACAACACAGCAGAGTGGGTAAGATTGATGACTGACTGTCCACTGCCTCATTGAGAGCTTGTTGTCTCATATGGAGTCCAAGATCCTGTAATAACAGTATCGGTGACATTCTGAATGTTTTGCCAACGTTACAGTGAATACTATATCTTATGTTCAGCATGTCATTGTTGTTCTTCCATATAGCATGTGCTCTCATGTAGTAAAATAATACGGCTGTGTGTGTATGTATGTACTGGGAGCAGAGCTGCAACGAGGGACATGTCAGCTGCAAAGGGCTGGAGGAAACCCCGGGTAAGTAGATCTGGGGGTAGCCTGGATTGCCTGACATTTCCTTTAAAGAGGAACTCCAGTGAAAATAATGTAGTAAAAAAAGTGCTTCATTTTTTACCATAATTATGTATAAATGATTTAGTCAGTGTTTGCTCATTGTAAAATCTTTCCTCTCCCTGATTTGCATTCTGACATTTATTACATGGTGACATTTTTACTGTGGGCAGGTTATGTAGCTGCTCCAAGCTGTTTTGGCTGTTAGAGACCTGTCTGTGTCATTGTTACATTGTGGCAGTTTGCCCAGAGTACCGCGGTACTCAGAGCTTCTTGTGGGAGGGGTTTCAGCACAAACGCAGTCACACAGCGCCCCCTGATGGCCTGATTGGGATAAAGTTAAATTCTAGGTTGGAGTTTCTCTTTAAGTCTAAGTGTTTTTATCTGCATGGGGAAAACACATTGGTCCTCAGTTTTCCTGTGCAGAAAGCGAGGGAGGTGGGGGTGAGGGGGGCCCCAGCCAAAGTTTCGCAGGGGGGCCCAGTGATGTCTAGTTATGCCTCTGCCTCTACAGAACCCCTTTAATGTATGAGTTGTTGTTTCTTCCACACTAAGTCCTCAGTGTGCAGCTTAAACTGCCGTGTTGGCACTATGTGATGAATGGGTTTGGGTTGCAGTTTGGGGACTCGGTCTCTGTCTCATAGGATTGCCATCACTGGCATAGACAATGACATGACCCTGTTATGTTACCCCCACACACTTATAGAATGCCAGTTGTTGTCTCTTGTAACATAGTCCTCCTCCCAGCCACTGAAACCCTCTATAGAACAGCCACAAAGGGCCCCAGTGATATGGAGCCTGCATTAATGACCTCATTTTACAATCCGTCCCACTGCACATTGGTCTCGGCTCATTAACATGCAGAAATGTCACGTATGTATTGCCCGCTGGGTCCAGTGAGCTGCCCATTGTGCTTCCAATTCTTTATTTCTTTTTATTGGAAGTGCTCTGGGTATTTCCAGGCCGACTCAGAGTGCAGAGAATGATGATAGATTTACCCGTGAGGATAGCCTATGATCCAGAACACTAGGACTTGATTAAGAACTGTCCACTATTCACACCGATAGTTACAGTAAAGTGTCAGTAAAATGTCTCTACATGAGGCTCTGATCAGTAGTGCACTTCCATTACTGATTTTATCAACTTTTTTTTGTTTAATACTGGCATGTCACTTATCAATAGGTCCCATTCTGGAAACACGGGTTGAGAGGCACCCAAGGTAGCAGGGGCGTAACCAGCATGCAGCAGATCAAGATGTTTGACTGAAGTCTGACTGGCTTTGTTGCATGCTTGTTTCAGGTGTGTGATTCAGATACTACTGATGCATGAACGATTGGCAGGACAGCCAGGCAACTGGTATTGTTTAAAAGGAAATAAATATGGCAGTCACCACATCCCTCTCACTTCAGGTGTAGTTTAAAGTGATCTAAGCAGCTCCTGGCTTCAAATAGCTGAAAGGGCTGCCATGTTTCAGGAGTTCAAAACTCCTGCTGCTTTTACACATCTTTTCTAGGGTCTTATCCAGGCTAGGTGTGAAATTCTTCAAGTGCGTCTTATGTTTTCTGTTTGAAGTACAATGGGGAAGGCTCAGGGTTTGTTTGTGGTTAATTAAGTCTAATGAGGTGATTTCTTATCTGCCTTCCATCATCTGTTGCTCTCCGTCCGCAGGTCCTTTCACGGACGCAAGAAGTGTGTATTTTAACCCTTACATGTAAAAAGATGAGGTCAAATAAAAGTTTTTTTTTTTTATTATAAACCACATTCTTAGAATGCATTTTTAATTTGCTATAGAACTGCACTGGGTGTTAAAAATTATGCTCGGTTCACTTTAAGCACACTTAAAGAGACACTGAAGCGAGAATAAATCTCGCTTCATTGCTTATATTCAGCAGGGGCATGTGTGCCCCTTCTAAAACGCCGCTATCCCCCCAAATCCCCCCCTGCAAAATCTACGACCAACTTGGTCGTAGATTTTGCTGCTCTTGAGGCAGGGATAACGGCTGCAGCCCTGCCTCTCAGCGCCGTCTATCAGCGGCGTATCGCCGCCTCTTCCCCGCCCCTCTCAGCGAAGGAAGACTGAGAGGGGCAGGGCAGAGGCGGAGATACGCGCTGACAGACGCGCGTGAGGCAGGGCTGCGTGCATTAGCCCTGCCTCGAGCAGCAAAATCTACGACCAAGTTGGTCGTAGTTTTTGTAGGGGGGGTATTTGGGGGGTAAGGGACCCCCGTTTAGCAGTGGGATAGCGGCATTTTAGCAGGGGCACACATGCCTCTGCTGAATATAAGCACTGAAGCGAGATTTATTCTTGCTTCAGTGTCCCTTTAAAGCAAATGTGAAGCTAAAATAATTTTGTATGTGTAGTACAGATAACAACAACAACAACAACAACAACAACAACAACAAATAACATTTGTAAAGCGCTTTTCTCCCGTGGGACTCAAAGCGCATAAGCATGGCTCCGACCATCGTGGTACAGGGGAAGAATTTTATAAATCTGGAAATGCCAGGCTAAACAGGTGGCTTTTCAGTCTGGATTTGAATAGCTCCAGGGATGGTGCTGTCTTTACTGGGTGTGGTAGGGAGTTCCAAAGAGTAGGGGCAGCATGACAGAAGGCTCTGTCTCCAGATTTTTTGAGGTGCACTCTGGGAGTGACCAAGTTTATAGAACTTGCTGATCTGAGGCTGTGAGAGGTGTGGTGCAGCTTCAGCAAGTCCTTCATGTATCCAGGGCCCAGATTGTGCAGGGATTTGAATGTCAGCAGTCCAATCTTGAAGAGTATTCTCCATTCTACTGGTAGCCAGTGCAGTGAGCGAAGGATCGGTGTAATGTGACAGTGGCGAGGCTAACAAATAGATAACAAATAGAAAATGAGTAGCAAAGGAAAAGTCCCACGTTGTTTTCCAGTACAGGAAGAGATAAAGAGAATCTTTATTTTAAACAAAAAGCTTCGGGGGGGGGGGGGGGGTGTACTTAACGTGAGAGGGGGAAACTTCTGAACCCTGTTGAGGCTTCCCCGCCTCTCCACCCTTTCAGGATCCAGCACTCGGCTGAAATAGTTTCCTTCCACACTACTGAGCATGTGCATTAGTGGCTTCCCGATGGGCTCCGGTGGAAATAACTGAACCGATCAGGTCCGCCCTACTGCACAGGCAAGTTGCGCAGTAGAGGCGACCCGATTGGTTATTTCCACCGGAGCCCAACAGAAAGACCACCCGTGCACAAGCATGGTAAATATTTACATCACCGCTGTTCGGGGGCTGCCAGCGCTGGATCCTGAAAGGGTGGAGAGGTTGGGGAAACCTCATTAGGATCCAGAAGCTTCTCCCCTCCCGAGGCAAGTAACCCCCAGAGGCTTTTTTTTTCCTTTTGTTTTTTACAGATTCTCTTTAAAACACTTGTGGTGTTATCTATGCAAAAGAGCTTCTCTGAGCAATTTGACAATCTTGGTCTTACTCAGTCTTGATTTCTAAATAGCTTAAACAGCCAAGAAACAGTGAGAGCCAGCCTGAGATAAGGTTTTACTGCAGGAAGTTCAAAGGGTCATTAGCTCTGCTCTGTTTTACAGCTTAAAATGCAGAGTGTGGTTTCTAAACTGCAAATACAACAGAATGATGCACCGTTACAAATAAAGCTATATAAATGAAAATAAAAATATGAGATTCTTTTCTTTGCGGCTAATTTTTGTATTCCTTTTCCGTGTTACATATGCAGTTCATTGCTTCATAAGTTTATTTTTGCTTCAGTGTCACTTTAACCCTTTCCGTACAAGCAGTTGCTGGCTTCTCAGGGCTGGGACCCACTAGAGCGTTTTTGGGCAGCATTTTGGGGTTGCTTTCAATCGCTAGCGAATTCCCAAAATGCTTTGCTAATGTAAGCGGATGGAGCACTTGTGATTAGGGAAAGTGCAATCGCAGGACATGCAGCATTTTGGGAACAGGTGTGCTCTAATGTATTGGAGCAAGGAAATTGCTCCCAAAATCGTTTCCAAAGCGCTACCATAAATCGATATCGACATGCAATAGTGCTTAACGCTTTGTAGTAGATTCCAGCCCTTATAGGGAATCTGAAATGAAAATAATTTACAACAGTAAAGAGGAAAGAATCCAGACACCAACCACAGGAGGATCCAGTCAGTTTACACCTTTATTTCATCCCCAATACACCCGACATACAGGTAAAGTGTAGGCCTGACAGCCCTGATCACGAGTACAAGTGATCACGAGCATGACTTCCAAATTGACTCTTGATCACGAGTAGAAAGGGATATCTGACCCGAGTGCGGTTTTGAGTCGAATAACCGCATGTAATCACTACGAGTGGGTATGCGTGATTAAGGGGAGGAATTTTTTTTTTTTTTCAGAAAGAGCTTATAGTTTTTGAGAAAACTTTTTAAGTTTCAAAGGAAAAAAGTATCCATTCAAATGTAATAAATGACAGTTAACGTAGCGGTAGTGTAAATGTACATATATCAAAAGAAAGCGCAATGAATTTCCTTATGGGGTTTCCTGACGGGGTTATGTTCAGAGGGTGGGAAATAAAAAAAAAAAGAGACATGAGGTCCTCCCTACCAAGCATATTTAACCCCTTGTCGCCCATGCAGACTGGGATAGCCAGACCAGCCAACTGGGGCTTCGCACCCTCAGCTATACCAGCCCACATGTTCCATGGTATGGGGGGGGGGCTCTGGGGGAGCGGGGCGACCAAGCCTTCCCCTCTCCCCTGGAGCCCTTGTCCAATCTATGGATGACGGGCTCTTCCCCACCTCCGTTGCCCCAGGAGGAGGTGGGGGTGACTACTTCCTGATGGTGGCATCTGGGAGTCCCCTTTAAAAAGGGGACCCCAGATGCCCGCGCTCTCTCCCAGGAGAAAGGAGTATAGGGGTACAAAGTACCCCTTACCCATTTTCACAAAGGGTTAAATGAAATAAAAACACAACCAAGAAAAAAGTCCTTTTATTAAAGGGACTCCGAGTACATCTTAAAAATGAAAATTGTACTCACCCGGGGCTTTCTCCAGCCCAGTGCTGGTCGGGAGGTCCCACGACGGCGTCCTGGCTTCTCTCCTAGTCCCCGTCGGGCTTCTTCTTCCGCGTATGACGCGGCTGACGTCACGCCGGCCGCCTCGCGTCATCACAGCGGCCGGCGTGGCAGTACGCCGCATGCGCGCTTTAATTGGGAATGCGCAGTACTTTCACGCCGGTCGGCGTGATGACGAGAGGCAGCCGGCGTGTGACGTCAGCCGCGTCATACGCGGAAGAAGAAGCCCGAAACTCAGCCGAGTGTCGCCCGGGCTACCGCCGGTCAGCCATTCCGGAGCGGGGACTAGGAGAGAAGCCAGGACGCCGTCGTGGGACCTCCCGACAATGCACTGGGCTGGAGAAAGCCCCGGGTGAGTACAATTTTCATTTTTAAGATGAGCTCGGAGTCCCTTTAATCTTAATTAACCAGAAATACTTTTAAAAAATGTTTTTACCACGCCAATATCCTCAGAAAAGGTTCCATGCCAATATCCTCTAATCTTGCTATCTTCTTAAGTGAATTGAAAATCTCTGCCGGCCGGTGCCACACACGCCGCCCCCGCCGCACTGCTCTCAGCTATACTAAGTATAGCTGAGAGCAAAAGCATCTTTTGCTCTGCACTCTTGCTATCCCAGCCTTCATGGGGACAAGGGGTTAAATAAGCTCGGTAGGGGGAACTCCACGTTTTTTTACTTTTATCATTTCCCACCCTCTGAACATAAAAACAAAAGCGTTGTGTCTCCGGAGGGGTTTCCAGGGCGTCTGCACGCACTGCGTATGGATGGACCTTCTGGAAACTCAGTTAGGAAATTAATTTCTCTTTTGATATATGTAAAATTACACTATGGTTAGGTTTGCTACATTAACTGTGATTTACCGCATTTAAATGTATACTTTTTTCCTTTAAAATCGATTTTCTCAAAAACTATAAGGTATTTTTGAAAAAAAAAAGTCTCCCCTTGTTCCAACTGTTCTTAACATATCCTGCAGATTTCTAGAATGTAAGGGAGCTTTGCTATTAACCGCTAAAGTTGGCGGGTTTTGAATTGTGAATACTGGCTTGTGATCCAGAGTAATTCGTTATCATGAGTCCGTTAACTAGTGCGATCATGAGTGCATTAGTGATTGACAGCCGATCACAAAATCGTGATCGTGAGCTTGTGATGAGCACCACTGGTCAGGGCTTTGAATGTCTCTTGAACGTCACATAAAGTGGTGCTCTGTGGCTCCTTTTATTTGTATGGAGCCAAAATTCCCATGTGGCAATCGGATTGTATAACAAGTGTTGCCACCATGATCCCCTCCCAAAACAGAGCTGTCACTGTCACTCCTCCCACCTATAACAAGTGTAACCACCATCATCCCCACCCAAAACAGGGCTGCTGCCAAGACTCCTCCCACCTATAACAAGTGTGACCACCATGATCCCCTCCCAAAACAGGGCAGTCACCGTCACTCCTCCCACCTATAACAAGTGTAACCACCATCATCCCCACCCAAAACAGTGCTGCCACCATGACTCCTCCCACCTATAACAAGTTTAACCACCATCATCCCCACCCAAAACAGGGCTGCTACTGTAACTCCTCCCACCTATAACAAGTGTAACCACCATCATCGCCACCCAAAACAGTGCTGCCGCCATGACTCCTCCCACCTATAACAAGTGTGGCCACCATGATCCCCTCCCAAAACAGGGCCGTCACCATGACTCCTCTCACCTATAACAAGTGTGGCCACCATGATCCCTCTCCCAAAACAGTGCTGCCACTGTCACTCCTCCCACCTGTAACGATCGGTGTAACTCAGAGAGAATCTGATTACCGGTGATTAGCAGTATCACTGGGAATACAGGTGTATACCAGATTATAGATGATCTGCAGTATCACCGATAATCCGATATACTAGCTAACCTCTGGACACCTAGGTAGAGTAAGAGTGTTTGGTGCAACAGTAATACTTAGAGTATTGCACCTTAGGAGAAGGTACAGAAGCAGTAAGGAGTACTGCTCAGAAGTATGTTCCTTCCGTATGCCTAGACTCTCCCGGGGGAGGAGCTAGGCTGAAAGTAGGAAGGACAGAGTGTGAGTGACACCAGTGAGAGGGTGTCACTAACAGGTCTGGGAACCGCCTCTAACAGTAAGGTCGGTTTTCGAGGTCAGACAAGCCAAGTCGTTACCACACAGACAGATACAGTACAGATTCAGAAGGCAGAAGCGGAGTCTAGTAAACAGGCAGGGTTCGGCAACAGGGTATCAGATATATCTGGGTACAGAATCAGGAGGCAGATGCAGGGTCTAAGGACGAGCCGGGGTTTGGCAACAGAGTATCAGAATGGCAAGGTACAGAATCAGAGTTCAGAAGAGTAGTCAGGCAAGCAAAGGGTCAAAACGGATAATCACAATCAAACTAGTACTTTAGACTATCAAATAGAATCTAGCTAAGTGTAGGATTACAGCTCCAGCTGGTCCCGGCACACTTTCGGATCTGACTCAGGTCTGAGTGCTACCACGTTGTGATCGCAACGCCAGGCAAGGAACAAGTGAACTACCAGCAATATATATACAGATGCACTCTCCAGCACCTCCCTAAGTGCTGGACCAATGAAAAGAGGCAAAATTGTCAGCTGACCAACCTGGTCAGCTGACCCTTTTCTGGCTGCCATATAGGCTCTGCCTTTCCGCGCGGACGCGCGTCATTCTAAACCTGGAAGGACTATGAGTCCCAGCCATGTCAGCACCGCTCTGCGGTGTATCAGCAACAGGGCCATGCGCTCTAACCGCCGCGTCAGATGCGGCGGTTTCTCCGCTCTCCGCCATGCCCTTCACGGAAGCAGCCGCCTCACGCTGAGAAGAGGCGGCTGCTTCCCCACGATTCTTCACACCACCTATAACAAGTGTGGCCACCATGATCCCCTCCCAAAACAGTGCTGCCACCGTGACTCGTCCCACCTATAACAAGTGTGGCCACCATGATCCCCTCCCAAAACAGGACTGCCACCGTGACTCCTCCCACCTATAACAATTGTGGCCACCATGATCTCCTTCCAAAACAGGGCCGTCACCATGACTCCTCTCACCTATAACAAGTGTGGCCACCATGATCCCCTCCCAAAACAGGGCTGCCATCGTAACTCCTCCCACCTATAACAAGTGTGGCCACCATGATCCCCTCCCAAAACAGGGCTGTCACTAACTCCTCCCACCTATAGCAAGTGTGACCACCATGATCCCCTTCCCAAAACCGAGCTGCCACCATGACTCCTCCCACCTATAACAAGTGTGACCACCATGATCCCCTCCCAAAACAGTGCTGCCACCGTGACTCCTCCCACCTATAACAAGTGTGGCCACCATGATCCTCTCCCAAAACAGGGCTGCCACCATGACTCCTCCCACTCATAACATGTGTAACCACTATGATCCCCTCACAAAACAGGGCTGTCACAATGACTCCACCCACATAAAACATGTGTGGTCACCATGATCCCTTCCCAAAACAGCTGTCGCCATGACTCCTCCCACCTATAAACAAGTGTGGCCACCATGACCCCCTCCCAAAACAGGGCTGTCACCGTGACTCTTCCCACCTATAACAAATGTGGCCACCATTAAACCCCTCCCAAAACAGGGTTGTCACCATGACTCCTCTCACCTATAACAAGTGTGGCCACCATGATCCCCTCCCAAAACAGGACTGCCACTGTAACTCCTCCCACCTATAACAAGTGTGGCCACCATGATCCCCTCCCAAAACAGTGCTGCCACCGTGACTCCTCCCACCTATAACAAGTGTGGCCACCATGATCCCCTCCCAAAACAGTGCTGCCACTGTCACTCCTCCCACCAATAACAAGTGTGGCCACCATGATCCCCTCCCAAAACAGTGTTGCCACCATGACTCCTCCCACTCATAACAAGTGTGGCCACCATGATCCCCTCCCAAAACAGGGCTGCCACCGTGACTCCTCCCACCTATAACAAGTGTGACCACCATGATCCCCTCCCACAACAGGGCTGTCAGCATGCATCCTCCCACTCATAACATGTGTAACCACCATGATCCCCTCACAAAACAGGGCTGTCACAATGACTCCACCCACATATAACATGTGTGGTCATCATGATCCCTTCCCAAAACAGGGCTGTCGCCATGACTCCCCCCACCTATAACATGTGTGACCACCATGACCCCTCTGAATACAGGGCTGCCACTGTAACTCCTCCCACCTATAACAAGTGTGGCCACCATGATCCCCTCCCAAAACAGGGCTGTCAGCATGACTCCTCCCACTCATAACATGTGTGACCACCATGATCCCCTCACAAAACAGGATGCCACTGTGACTCCTCCCACCTATAACAAGCGTGCCACAATGACTCCACCGACATATAACATTTGTGGCCACCATGATCCCCTCCCAAAACAGGGCTGTCGCCATGACTCCTCTCACCTATAACAAGTGTGGCCACCATGACCTCTCCCAAAACAGGGCTGCCAATGTAACTCCTCCCACCTATAACAAGTGTGGCCACCATGATCCCCTCCCAAAACAGGGCTGTAACTAACTCCTCCCACCTATAGCAAGTGTGACCTCCATGATCCCCTCCCAACACAGGGCTGCCACCGTGACTCCTCCCACCTATAACAAGTGTGGCCACCATGATCCCCTCCCAAAACAGTGCTGCCACCGTGACTCCTCCCACTCATAACAAGTGTGGCCACCATGATCCCCCCCCCCCCACAACAGGGCTGTGAGCATGACTCCTCCCACTCATAACATGTGTAACCACCATGATCCCCTCACAAAACAGGGCTGTCACAATGACTCCACCAGCATATAACATGTGTGGTCATCATGATCCCTTCCCAAAACAGGGCTGTCGCCATGACTCCTCCCACCTATAACAAGTGTGACCACCATGACCCCTCCCAAAACAGGGCTGCAAATGTAACTCCTCCCACCTATAGCAAGTGTGACCACCATGATCCCCTCCCAAAACAGGGCAGTCAGCATGACTCCTCCCACTCATAACATGAGTGACAACCATGATCCCCTCACAAAACAGGGCTGCCACTGTGACTCCTCCCACCTATAACAAGTGTGCCACAATGACTCCACCCACATATAACATTTGTGGTCACCATGATCCCTTCCCAAAACAGGGCTGTCGCCATGACTCCTCCCACCTATAACAAGTGTGGCCGCCATGAACCCCTCTCAAAACAGGGCTGCCACCATGTCTCCTCCCACTCATAACATGTGTGACCGCCATGACCCCTCTGAATACAGGGCTGCCAATGTAACTCCTCCCACCTATAACAAGTGTGGTCACCATGATCCCCTCCCAAAACAGGGCTGCCACCGTGACTCCTCCCACCTATAACAAGTGTGGCCACTGTAACTCCTCCCACCTATAGCAAGTGTGACCACCATGATCCCCTCCCAAAACAGGGCTGCCACCGTGACTCCTCCCACCTATAACAAGTGTGGCCGCCATGATCCCCTCCCAAAACAGGGCTGCCACCATGACTCCTCCCACTCATAACATATGTGACCACCATGACCCCTCTGAATACATGGCTGTCCCCATAGGTCATGTGACTACAATAACACGTATTGCAGAGAGTGTACCTGGTATCAGAAGCAGATTCAGAACACACCCTGGCTCATTTTAGCTGAATTGTGCTGGGTTTTGACGCGGTCAATCATGAAATTATGAGGAACAGAAAGCTGTATTTAGATTTTTTTTTTTTCAAATACGGTTAATGTTCTTTATTGCAGATGCAGATGAAAACCTGAGTCATCCGCCACACAGTCCTAGCAATATGACTCTCTTCATATGGGGCCGAGAGGGTACTGAGCATACTGTAATATCAGATAACATGATCAGCTCTTTCAGGCATTGACTTTTATAAAGAGGGTGGGTAGTTTCAGAAGGTCCTTTCCCCATAGCAACAAGTGCACATTAAAGAGGCACTCTAATGACATAATGTGTATGCAATAAACAATTCCGGATACCCACTTTTACGGTAACTTTCCTGATTTCAGCATTAGAAACACATCCTATATCTGTATATTGCTGTATGTAGCCCCGCCCCTCCCACTGATGCTTAGCCTAGGCTGTTTAGCTATGCAGAATCCAGGGAGAGGAAAGATTTTACAATGGGAAACACTGACAAAATAGTTTTATAAATGAATATTGAAAAAAACCCTGCAGTTTATTAATTACATTATTTTACTAGTGTTCCTCTTTAAATAGTGACTGAGCTTCTTATTTCTAAAAATAATATTGCAATAACATTTGACAGATCCTTGTAATATATAGTGTGTAATATATACAATACAGGATTTTCTCAAACAATTAGCATATTGTGATAAAGTTCATTATTTTCTCTAATGTACATTGATAAACATTAGACTTTCATATATTTTAGATTCATTACACACAACTGAAGTAGTTCAAGCCTTTTATTGTTTTAATATGATGATTTTGGCATACAGCTCATGAAAACCCAAAATTCCTATCTCAAACAATTAGCATATTTCATCCGACCAATAAAAGAAAAGTGTTTTAAAGTGAACCTAAAGTCACCCGAAAAAATGAGATTAACTCACCTGGGGCTTCCCTCAGCCCCCTGCAGACGATCGGTGCCCTCGCAGCTCCGCTCCGATGTCCCAGGACCCGCCGGCGAGTACTTCCGGTTTGGCCGTCACCGGCCGACAGGCATGGGAACGCGAGTGATTGTTCGCGTTCCCAGCCTGTATATCGCCGCCTATGCTGCTATTGCGGCCTCCTGGCAGGGGGCTGAGGGAAGCCCCAGGTGAGTTAATCTCATTTTTTCGCGTGACTTTAGGTTCACTTTAAAACAAAAAAAGTCAACCTTCAAATAATTATGTTCAGTTATGCACTCAATAATACTTGGTCGGGAATCCTTTTGCAGAAATGACTGCTTCAATGCGGCGTGACATGGAGGCAATCAGCCTGTGGCACTGCTCAGGTGTTATGGAGGCCCAGGATGCTTCGATAGCGGCCTTATGCTCATCCAGAGTGTTGGGTCTTGCGTCTCTCAACTTTCTCTTCACAATATCCCACAGATTCTCTATGGGGTTCAGGTCAGGAGAGTTGGCAGGCCAATGAGCACAGTAATACCATGGTCAGAAAACCATTTACCAGTGGTTTTGGCACTGTAAGCAGGTGCCAGGTCGTGCTGAAAAATGAAATCTTCATCTCCATAAGCTTTTCAGCAGATGGAAGCATGAAGTGCTCCAAAATCTCCTGATAGCTAGGTGCATTGACCCTGCCCTGATGAAACACAGTGGACCAACACCAGCAGCTGACATGGCACCCAGACCATCACTGACTGTGGGTACTTGACACTGGACTTCAGGCATTTGGCATTTCCCTCTCCCCAGTCTTCCTCCAGACTCTGGCACCTTGATTTCCGAATGACATGTAAAAGTTGCTTTCATCCGAAAAAAGGACCACTGAGCAACAGTCCAGTGCTGCTTCTCTGTAGCCCAGGTCAGGCGCCTCTACCGCTGTTTCTG
>NW_027152609.1:12500-40000 GCF_040937935.1 Hyperolius riggenbachi
CCAAGGTCCAGCTGCACCAGATAGGGCTGTATAATGCAGTGTCAGTGTGCAAAACAAAATAAAAAAACACATCAGGAGAACATTAGCTCTCAAAAGAGCTGTTGAGGGGTACTATTTTAGCAATAACAATCAGCCAGGAGCAAGCTAACAAGCCTACAAGAGCCTAACTAATCTTTCCCTATGAGAGTCTGCCAGCAGCTGTCTCTTCACTAATTAATGCAGGCACACGAGTGAGTGTAATGACCAGCGCTAGATGCCTTTTATAAGGGGGGGAGTGGCTCCAGGAGAGTGTGTAGCCTAATTGGCTACAATGTGCCTGCTGACCGTGATGTAGAGGGTCAATGTTGACCCTAATGGTGCACTATGGGGGGGAACCGAACTTCTGCAAAAGTTTGCGTTCCTTGGCGAACGCGAACCACCGGATTTTTGCCTGGAACCGTTTGCCGGCAAACCGTTCGGGCCATCTCTATCGAGGATTTAAGAGCAACAGCCGACATATCTAAGGCCACCAATAAAAATTGCTCAGGTAACAATTTGAAATTGCCTTTCCGCTTTCTAGAGGTATCCTCCTCCTGGGCAGACGCTTCCAACCCAGCCTCTTCTGCCTCAGAAGAAGTCTCTGAATCAGGTTTAGGCTGTTCCTAAACCCCCTGAAAAACTGCTGGAACAGATTGCTCAGTAATAGCAGGAGTGCTCGGAACACTATGAGGAGCTACATTTTCTTTTAAATTCTTAAAAGTTTCCTTCATTTCCTCCTGAAACATTAACCTTTTCTTTGAGGAGGATTCCCCTTCCCCATCAATAACCCCATCAATAACACTCTTAGTACAACCATGAAAAATAGGCTTTAAATAATAAGAGGACAAAATATTTTTTCAAACGACACAGGACCGCTTTTTAGGCTCTGGTGCTGGCATAACCTTCTGCAATAAACAATACAAGATCCAAACTCAGCATGTAAAAAGTAACATAACATGGGAAAAGCACACAACAACACATCCAATCAAAGAATATGGCCTTCTCTGCTGGTGTTGTGGATAAGTGGTCCTGGCCCTGAGGAGACTGTGATTCGCCCTCCATGGCTGCAGTCTTAAATAGCCTCCAGCCAGCCTCCAGGTATGCTCAGCAAATTGCCAGGTGCACTCTGGCCACTTCCTCGTTCCAACAGGCGGAAGTGCAGCCCTTATTTTGCGCCCTGGCTACAACAAACCATACACCAAAGGTTCCTTTCTGTAGCTGTGGTGGCCCGCCCCAGCCAATCAAGACCTAGCCGGAAGTTGCGGACTCCCGACAACTTCTAGCAGAAGCAGCCACCTTCCATGTGGGACGCTGAGCACACGCTACGCGGCTCACAGGAGCAGATAGCTGCACCACATGTGTCCCTGAAAAAGCCATTCTATGACCTTCACAAGCAGGGACCCAACAAACTACCACAGCTGGGGCCACCGCACCGGGATCCACACACTCCGCTTCCCCTGGACAGCCAGTGAGTAGCCTGCCAACTTTCCCTCAGCTCCCCTGATGGAGCTTGACCTTACTGCTTCCTATCTCGACAGGGACAGGAAAAGCACTGAGGTCTGCACGGTGTGATGTGCTTTTAAAGTGGACCTGAACTCAGTGTCCTCTCTGCTCTGTCTAGAAGATATGCAACAGCATAATAACCGGTAAACAAACATTTCTTTGTTACAGCTGAAACAAATCCTAAATTATATCTGCATGGTTTCTACTTCCTGATTTATGGAAGCAAACATATTGTTAACCTCCTGTACTTTCAAATGCGCTCATCTGTCTTGACAGACATGTGACACAGGGGAGAGGTCAAATTGCAATCACAATCAACTTGTGATTGGACACAAATAAGGGGGAATTAATCCGGCTAAACTCTCAAAATACATACGGGGGCATTTCTCTATGTTTTCATTCTGTCCTGTGCAAGAGCTCAGGTCCACTTTAAAGCCTTATTGCATTTCCTGTCCCATTTCAGGAAGGAGAAGCAATCTCCAGCCCCCATCATGTGGGACTAATGAAAATCTGATTGGCTGTTTTTGGGTCCGCCCCCTTTAGCAAATTTGAATGGCAGTCACCCAATGACCGTCTGTATCAGGTTTAATGCCCCTGCTATTAACTGTATTAATGGCAGCAATTTAAATATTCTCCTTGAAAAGCAATAGGAGAATTTTAATTTACTTCTGTAGGCTCCACCCACTTTTCTGAATATTAATCCCAGTCGCCCAGTGAGCAACTGTGCCAAACTTTAGAACCCTGCCATTAACCTCCCTGGCGGTAACCCTGAGCTGAGTTCGAGGTAGGAAAAATGAGGCCAGAGCGGTAATCCTGAGCTCAGCTCGGAGTAGTGAAATACCTGGCTCCAGCAGCTGTTTGGAGTCCTGCACGCAATCGGTGCTGAGCAGCGGGACTCCAGTCTCTCTCCCCGGCTCTCTCCCCTGTCTACTGGCCAACAGGATCCACATTTCCCCGCTCTTTCTGGGACCCGGCAGCCAATCAAAATACTGCAGAGGCGGTGCAGTGTGACATCATCGGGGACGGCGCAAAATTTTAAAGTGGAACTGATCTTTGGCACAGGACAGAAGGAAAACAGAGAAATCGGCCCTGTATGTACATATGCTTATAAATGTTTCTCCATCCACTGATGTCCTGACATTGTTCAGGTATGTATTTGGCTGGTGTTGGCTCCTCCTACTTTTTCTAACCCTAGCACACAATTACTCAATGACCAAGTTTGTGAGCTTTTCGGTCTTTGGCATCAATATTTTGCATTGAGATTAAACAAATCTGATTGTCTGTTTGTGGCTCCACCGCTTTGTCTGAATTTTAACCCCAGTCACCCAATGACCAACTGTACCAAGTTTAAGGCTTGTGCCAATAACAGTGCAAGAATGGTGACAAATTACATATTCCCCTTGAAAATCAATATGTGGGGGGGCGGAGCCGGAAATGGCCCTGTGAGGACGTGTTCTCTTTGAGCTCCGAGCTAACAGCACAAATTTATGAGGAATGGAGAAGATAACGGACACTAATCTGGTCACAGAGGTTAATCCTTCAAAGGTGAACAAAAGAGCACCGAAAGGGAGCATAAATCCTGCACCAGCAACTCCGTCTGTCTCTAAATACTTCACGGGGCCTACCACGCGGCAGACTGCAAGCAAGATGACAGAGCAAACACCCTCTGCAGGCTCTTCCCCAGTGAGTGGAACGAGCAGAGGAAATATGGGCATTTCTTAAAGATCTCCCGACCAGAGCAGACATGTCACAACAAACAGAGGTAATTTTATCAATCACCCGGTCAGCAATAGCGACCCTTAGAACAGAACTCTCAGGCCTAGCAGACCGAGTGACACACACAGAATCAGACATAGCGACTCTGCAGCAGGAGGTACGCATACTACAAGAGAAGGGGGAGAAGCAAGCAGCTCTGAACATACTCTATAGAACCCAAATTGAGGACATTCAAAATCGCAATCAGCGTAATAATATAAGATTGAGAGGCATCCCGGAGGCCACATGCTCCGAAGACCTAGCTGACACAGTCACAGCCATATTCGAAAGAGTACTAAACAGACCGCATCCACCCGATAGGGTCCATCGAGCACTACGCCCGCTGCCGCAGGGCAATGCACCCCCTCGAGATGTTATATGTCGAGTGCACTTCTTTGATATGAAGGAAGCTATTATGGCAGCAGCAAGAGAACACGGAGCTATAGACTTTGATGGTGCATCTATCACTCTGTTTCAGGACTTAGCCCCATCTACATTACTGCAAAGGAAAGCCCTGAAACCGTTGATACAACAGCTGCAGAACGCCGGCATTACATATAAATGTGGATTCCCCTTTCACCTACAAGCAAGGAAAGGCACCAAGTCAGCATTCCTGCGTTTACCTTCCGAGCTACAGGCATTCTGCTCCACGTTGGACATAGAATCCGTGGACACCCCAGAATGGGATCCCGAGCGTATATACATGGAGGGTCCACAACGCAAGCCAAAAGATCAGAATAGACCTGGGGTTTCGTGAGTTGATCAATACTTCTGGTCATTAAAACCCTTAAATTTAACAGATTTTTGAGGAGGGACTATGTCGCCTAACCCTGTTTATTGGACATATGGTTATTTGTATAACTTCGATTACATGAACCGCCACTTGCAGCCTACATATAAATAACGCCATCTGCAAACTGCATAGAATATCACCCTGTGTGAAATCATATAGACTGGACATTAACCATCATAGCGCTGGTTTCTTCATTAGAACTAGACTAATCTTTATCTCCACAGGGGTTATCTCACAACAGTGGCAAGTTTTGGCTGTATCAAGCTTTATAAGTTTTACAATTACTAGACATACTCTATATATAATAGCGATGATACAGAAAAGATGTTAAAGATGCTAGAATAGCGTTTAAAGTTCCACATGATTATGTTATGTGTTGCACCTTTGAAATAGTTCTATCAGTTTTATAATAGATCACTAATACGGTGGGTCATTAAGAGGGAACGGAAATGACATGGTCCCCCTGCAAACCGTGGTGGACTTATCTCTGTGGTTATGGCTCAACTTTAATATTAAAGCTCTATTATAGTGGAATATGCCACCTTGATAAAACACTGATTGAATAACCTGAAATTTTGATTTAACATACAATGACATTCTCCTAACATATGATAAATAAGCTCGTGAGCCACGCCCTCGGAGTCAAGATGGTCTGTTCCCCACCTATCTCGGCCTATATGGCTGATGTAGTAAATTTAATTAACACTGTTATGTTGACTATCATTTTTATTACTATGGCATTGGGGTTGATAGGATGTAATCAACCACTCTTTAATTCTTTCTATGTTTTTTACCTCTCTAATCTCTCTTTACTTTATTTCGTCCAAACCACCCTTCATCCAGCCCCACATGCGTTTTTTCAGCATTTTGATGTACCTTAAAATTCAATCAATGAACATCCGGGGACTGAACACGCCAGAGAAGCGCAGAGCCCTTCTACGGGAGCTACATAAAAATAAGGTACATATTTTTACAAATATAGTAATAAATGTAGCAGAATGCTTGCTAGATCATTAAGGGAGAAATATACCTCCACACACATCCCTCACATCCAGAATCAGCAAGGTCTCCGGAAGCTGAGAGCTGAGTCAATAGCAAGGTAATTCAAAGAGTTTTATCACTCACTATATAATTTAGCCTAATCCTTCTGAACCTCAAGGAAATGATAGAAATAAGGCTATTGATTCATATCTGAAAGCATCAGGACTCCCCACTCTTACTGAAGACATATTAGAGGAATTGGAGGCTCCTATTTCAGACTTAGAACTCCGCCAAGCTATAAAAGAATCCAATACAAGTAAAGCCCCAGGCCCAGATGGGTTCCCTTTAGAATATTATAAAACATTCCAGAACTCACTTTGCCCCTTTCTACTAAAAGCCCTAAATGCCTTAACACCCTCGGAAAACATTTCATCCCATATCCCACGAGATATGCTTAAGGCCCAAATAACAGTGATCCCCAAACCAGTTAGGGACGCCACCTTGTGCTCTAGCTATCGCCCTATCTCCCTCTTGAATGTAGATCTAAAACTATTCTCTAAAATTCTCGCAAATAGATTAGCGCCCTTAATGGGAAATATTGTGCACCCAGATCAAGCTGGTTTTATACCTTGTAGGGAGGCCCGGGACAACACCATCCGCTCTGTAAACCTTATAGATTGGGCAACTAAATCGGATACTCCAGTTCTCCTCCTGTCCACAGACGCTGAAAAAGCATTCGATAGAGTAGACTGGAGGTTCATGGAATGCACACTGAAACATATGGGTCTAGGACCTAACATGCTTACTTGGGTGATGTCATTATACTCAATTCCATCGGCTAGTGTTAGAGCGAATGGAGTTGTATCGGAGCCATTTCCAATCTCAAACGGTACGAGACAAGGGTGTCCTTTATCCCCTCTAATATTCGCCCTCACACTGGAACCATTTATTCGCACAATTCGGGGAAACCCAAATATTAGAGGATTATGGAGATGAAGATTTAATTTTTCAGCACGACCTGGCACCTGCTCACAGTGCCAAAACCACTGGCAAATGGTTTACTGACCATGGTATTACTGTGCTCAATTGGCCTGCCAACTCTCCTGACCTGAACCCCATAGAGAATCTGTGGGATATTGTGAAGAGAAAGTTGAGAGACGCAAGACCCAACACTCTGGATGAGCTTAAGGCCGCTATCCAAGCATCCTGGGTCTCCATAACACCTGAGCAGTGCCACAGGCTGATTGCCTCCCTGCCACGCCGCATTGAAGCAGTAATTTCTGCAAAAGGATTCCCGACCAAGTATTGTTTTAAAAACACTTTTCTTTTATTGGTCGGATGAAATATGCTAATTTTTTGAGATAGCAATTTTGAGTTTTCATGAGCTGTATGCCAAAATCAATATTAAAACAATAAAAGGCTTGAACTACTTCAGTTGTAGTGTAATGAATCTAAAATATATGAAAGTCTAATGTTTATCAGTACATTACAGAAAATAATGAACTTTATCACAATATGCTAATTTTTTTGAGAAGATCATATATATATATATATATATATATATATATATATATATATATATATATATATATATATATATATATATATATATATATATATACATACATACATACACACGATATCTCAGCATATTCTTGTACAGTGCTGGACTGCTGTACATAAAATGGATCTTCAAGATGGTTATTCTGTTGGTTACAACTGCTAATTTGTTATTGATGGCTAAAACCTATGTTATTTGAATACAATATGTTTATGTTACTGCTTTCTTTAAAATGATAAATAAAAAGAATCTTTAAAAAAAAGAAAAGAAAATCAATATGTGGATTTTGATTGGCTTTTGTATGCTCCACCCACTTTTCTGAATATTATTCCTAGTCACCCAATGACCAACTGTGCAAAGTTTGAGAACCCTACTATTAACAGTGTAAGAATGGCAGCAGTTTACATTTTCCAGTGAAATTTGTATTTGTCTCCGCCCCCTTTTTGGTAATGGGAATAAAAAGTATCCTATACTTTATTCCAGGTAATGTACTATGTGTGTGCCAAATTTCATTCAAATCCGTTCAGCCATTTTTGCATGATCGAGTAACAAACATCCAAACATCCTAACGTTCCCATTAAAAATATTAGAATATATATATACACACATACACATACATATATTCGGATGTGCATGTGCGGATCAGTGAATAATGGCGCACAGCGCCTATACATAAAAATGGCGCCACTTTAAAAAGATACGCTTATCGCTATTTATCGTTAGTACTGCATAATGGCGCACAGGGAAAAAAGAAGAAAAACGGCACACAGTAGCGTTATTTATCAATATCGCTGTTCATATGCCAAACAGCAGACGTTATTGCGCACAGCAACGTTATTTATCAATAGCGTCCTACATAAGCCAAACTGCAGACATTATTTAACTGCAAAACGGTGAATGGACTTAATGTTACACTGTCAAGGTTAGGGTTAGGCACTAGTGATGTCGCGAACCTCTGATTTTCGGCTCGCGAACTTCCGCGAAAGGTTCGGTTCACGGAAAAGTTTGCAAACCGCAATAGACTTCAATGGGGAGGTGAACTTTGAAAAATAGAACAAATTATACTGGCAACAAAAGTGATGGAAAACATGTGTCAAGGGGTCGAACACCTGGAGGGGGGCATGGCGGAGTGGGATACATGCTCAAAGTTGCGGGGAAAAATCTGGATTTGACGCAAAGCAGCGTTTTAAGGGCAGAAATCACATTGAATGCTAAATTGCAGGCCTAAAGTGCTTTCAAACATCTTGCATGTGTATACATCAATCAGGGAGTGTAATTAGAGTACTGCTTCACACTGACACACCAAACTCACTGTGTAACGCCCCGCAAACAGCTGTTTGCGTAGTGATGGCCATGCTGGACTGGTGCGCACCATGGCGAGAGTGCAGGCCGTGGCGGTGTTCAAGCCCATATGGTCGCCGGGCTGTGGTAGCTCAATGATAGAACAACAGTGACTGTCCAGCTGATCAAATTTGGTCTGACCACAATGAAGCAAGGACCTTATGTTTTGTGTGCCATCCCCACCCGAGACACTCAAATAGCCGGCGGTCATTGCTTCATTGTGATACGCAAGCCCCTTCACCGCGGCAAGGGAATGATCATGAAGGGGGATGGGCACATGTACATGCCTTTTGTTTTTTTGTTGCAGCCGCCTGCAGTGCAGCCAGAAAAATTAGGCAGGCATGTACACGCACCAGAAAAATTAGTATAGCGGCCGCTGCTAGCAGTGGCCTTAAAAATTCAGGAATCCGCCTAGAGTCCTGGACCCTGTTGGTGGTGGTGGAGAAGGCAGTCAAGCGGCCTGCAGGCAGAGATGCTGTGTATGGGGACTGACAGTCTTCGGTCGTGCAGTAGCCCTCCGGGATCCATGCCTCATTAATTGTGATAAAGGTCAGGTACTGAACACTGTCATGACTTAGGCGATTTCTCTTCTCAGTGACAATGACTTCAGCTGCACTGAAGGTCCTTTCTGACAGGACGCTTGCGGCAGGGCAAGAGAGAAGTTGTATGGCAAATTGGGACAGCTCTGGCCACAGGTCAAGCCTGCGCAACCAGTAGTCCAAGGGTTCATCATCGCCGCTCGCAGTGTCTACATCCACACTCAAGGCCAGGTAATCGGCTACCTGCCGGTCCAGTCGTTGGAGGAGGGTGGATCCGGAAGGACTATGGCGAGGCGTTGGACGAAAGAATGTCCGCATGTCCGACATCACCCTGAGATTGCTGGAGCGTCCTGTCCTTGCCTGCGTGGACTTGGGAGGAGGAGGATTACTGCCAGTGGTACCTTGATTGCGTTGTGCTCTCACATCACCCTTAAACGCATTGTAAAGCATCATTGACAGCTTGTTCTGCAAGTGCTGCATCCTTTCCGCCTTCTGTTGAGTTGTTAACAGGTCCGCCACTTTGTGCCTGTACCGAGGGTCTAGTAGCGTGGCCACCCAGTACAGGTCATTCGCCTTGAGTTTTTGATACGGGGGTCCCTCAACAGGCTGGACAACATGAACGAGGCCATCTGCACAAAGTTGGATGCAGACGTACTCTCCATCTCCTCTTGCTCTTCATCAGTGACGGCATGCAACTCCTCTTCCTCCCCCCAGCCACGAACAACACCACGGGAACGTGGAGCAGCAGAAGCCCCCTGTGACGGCTGCTGCGGTTCTTCTTCCGCCGCCTCTTCCTCCTCCACAGAAACACCTTCCTCATCATCATCATCAGAGTCTGACTCCTCTCTTTCCCCACACTACTCCTCTTCTTCCTCCTCCTCCCCCCTCTGTGCTGCCGCAGGTGTTGAGGAAACATCTGGTTCGGATGAAAATTGCTCCCACGACTCCTCCTGCCGTAACTGTTCTCGTTCACGCTCCTCCACAGCTTTATCCACCACTCTATGCACGGCACGTTTCAGGAAGTAAGCGTAGGGGATCAAGTCGCTGATGGTGCCCTCAGCGCAACTCACCAGTTTGGTCACCTCCTCAAAGGGCTGCATGATCCTGCATGCATTTCGCATCAGTGTCCAGTTGTTGGGCCACAACATCCCCATCTTCCCAGATTGTGTCGTCCTACTGTAATTATACAGGTACTGGGTGACGGCTTTCTCCTAGTCTAGCAGGCGAGAGAACATGAGCAGGGTGGAATTCCAGCGAGTCGGGCTATTGCAAATCAGGCGTCTCACCGGCAAGTGGTTTCTATGCTGAATGTCCACAAAGCGTGCCATGGCCGTGTAAGACCGCCTGAAATGTCCACACAACTTCCTGGCCTGCTTCAGGACGTCCTCTAAGCCTGGGTACTTGTACACAAATCTTTGCACAACCAGATTCAGCACATGTGCCATGCAGGGTACATGTGTCAGCTTTCCCAAATTCAAAGCGGAAATGAGATTGCTGCCATTGTCACACACCACGTTGCCGATCTCCAGCTTGGGGTCAGCCATTGCTCCACCTGTTTGTTAAGAGCAGCCAGGAGAGCTGCTCCAGTGTGACTCTCCACTTTGAGGCAAGAAATGTCTAAGATGGCGTGACACCATCGTACCTGACATGCAGCATAGGCCCTGGGGTGCGGGGTCTGTGTAGCTGGAGAGGAGATTGCGGCACCAGCCAAGGAGGAGGAGGAGGATGACGACAGCAAAGAGGATGTAGCAGGCATAGAGGAGGTGGCAGGAGGCCTGCCTGCAAGCCTCTGAGGTGTCACAAGTTGGTACGCTGCGCAGCCACGTACTCCCTGCTTGCTGCCATCGGTCACCAGGTTGACCCAATGGGCTGTGTGCGTAATGTAGCGGCCCTGCCCTTGCTTGGCAGACCAGGCATCCGTGGTCAGGTGGACCCTTGACCCAACACTCTTCGCAATAGATGACACCACTTACCTCTCAACTGCACGGTACAGTTTGGGTATGGCCTTTCGGGAAAAATAAGTGTGGCCTGGTATCTTCCACTGCAGTGTCCCAATGGCCACAAATTTACAGAAAGCCTCTGACTCCACCAGCTTGTATGGTAATAGCTGGCGAGCTAATAGTTCCGCCACGCCAGCTGTCAGATGTCGGGCAAGAGGGTGACTGGCAGACATTTGCTTCTTACGCTCAAATACTTCCTTTACGGACAGCTGGCTACTGCTGTGGGCAGAGGAGAAGGAACCGCTCAAGGGCAGAGTCGGTGTGGAGGAGGGTGGCTGTGAATGTGCAAGGGAGAAAGCGGATGAAGACGATGCACCTGAAGGAGGAAGAGGAGAAGGAGGGTGGCTTGTCTTTTTGGGTGCTGCTTTTCCTCAGGTGTTCTTGCCATAGCCGTTTGTGCCTTTTCTCCAGGTGCCTTCGTAAGGCACTTGTCCCTACGTGAGAGTTGGCCTTTCCACGGCACAATTTTTACTGGCAGAGACAACAGATGGCTTTGCTCCGATCTGAGACACACGTTAAAAAATTTCCAAACCGCTGAGCCCCCCTGGGGTGATGGCGCTACGGTGGCATCAGCAGCTGACGTTGAAGGGCATGTTGGCTGGGTGTCCATAGCTGGCGATACATGGTGCCGGACACTACCCCCAGCTGTTTGAGGACGAGCTCCCTCTGCTTCTATCATGGACTCGTGTTCTCCTACTCCTCTTTGACTTCCCCTCTGAACTGTCCCCCTGTTAATCTCCTCTATTGGGAACATACATCGCATCCGTATAATCATCATCATAATCCTTCTGCCCAGCTTCGCTTTCCTCAGACACCTCCACAACTGCACCAACATCAGGTGGTTCATCATCCCCCTCCTCACACATTGCGTCCATACTATCGCCACCTAACTCAGACGTATGAGGTAGTGTACCTGCGCCTTCTTCTTGTTGTTACAGCAGTGGCGGCTGTGACTCAGTGATTTCCCCACCACCACCAAATAACTCCTGTGAAGTGTCAAATGTAGCGGATGTGGTGCTTGTACTAGCGCTGGTAGCACTAGCTGCGGGAGATGAGGTGTTCTTTGTTAAATACTCATCCACGTCCTCAAAATTTTGGGAAGTGGTGGCACGTGCCTTCTTCTGAGCACTGTACTTTGGGCCAGGTCCGCACGAAATCACAGCAACACCACCTCGCACAGACCTGCCGGTGCCAGGTGGCCTTCCTCTGGGTCTGCCTCTACCTCTTCCTCTACCTGGTTTGTCCATTTTAACCATCTCAGGGGGATGCTAGGTATATGCAGTGAGGTGAGTTCACTCAACACAAAGGTAGTTAGATGCAGTGAGGTGGGTTCACTGAACAGTAAAGGTAGTTATATGCAGTGAGGTGAGTTCACTGAACAGTAAAGGTAGTTAGATGCAGTGAGGTGGGTTCACTGAACAGTAAAGGTAGTTATATGCAGTGAGGTGGGTTCACTGAACAGTAAAGGTAGTTCTATGCAGTGAGGTGGGTTCACTGAACAATAAAGGTAGATAGATGCAGTGAGGTGGGTTCACTGAACAATAAAGGTAGTTAGATGCAGTGAGGTGGGTTCACTGAACAGTAAAGGTAGTTAGATGCAGTGAGGTGGGTTCACTGAACAATAAAGGTAGTTAGATGCAGTGAGGTGGGTTCACTGAACAATAAAGGTAGTTAGATTCAGTGAGGTGGGTTCACTGAACAATAAAGGTAGTTATATGCAGTGAGGAGGGTTCACTGAACAGTAAAGGTAGTTAGATGCAGTGAGCTGGGTTCACTGAACAATAAAGGTAGTTGGATGCAGTGACCTGGGTTCACAACAGGTAGTTAGATGCAGTGAGCTGGGTTCACTCAACAGAAAGCTAGGTATATGCGGTGATGAGGTGGGTTAAGTAAACACAACAGGTACTGGGTATATGCAGTACTGGGTAGTACAATGTGCAGCTCCCTGTCACACACACACAGGTAGTCACTGAATGTGCTGGGCTGCTGGCAGTGGCACACACACAGTATGAATTAGCAAGGCTGTGCATGCAACAAAAGTGTTAGTTTGACACACAGGAAAAAAAAAAAAAAAGTACAGGATTAGCTCTGAAAAGAGCTGTTGGGGGGGGGGGGGGGGGTGCTATAAAAGCAACAATAATCAGCCAGGAGCAAGCTAAGCAGCCAAGAACCTAACTAATCTTTCCCTAGGAGAACAATCTGCAGCAGCTCTCCCTACTCTGTCTTATTGCCACAGGTACGAGTGAGTGTAATGGCCGCTGGAGGCTGCTTTATATAAGGGGGGGTGGGGCTCTAGGGCTTAGTGTAGCCTGACTGGCTACAATGTGCCTGCTGACTGTGATGCAGAGGGTCAAAGTTGACCCTCATAGTGCATTATAGGGCGAATCGAACTTCCGCAAAAGTTTGCCTGGTGTAGGCGAACCTGAACCACCAAAGTGCGCCTGGAACCATTCGCCGGTGAACTGTTCGCTACATCTCTATTAGGCACCACCAAGGGAGATTTAGGGTTAGGCACCACCAGGGAGGTCTTAGGGTTAGGCACCACCTGGGGGTGGTTAGGGTTAGGCACCACCAGGGGGCCATTCATTTTCAATGGGAAAATGTAAACTGCAGCCATTCTTACACTGCTAATCGCAGGGTTTTCAAACTTGGCACAGTTGGCCACTGGGTAAATGGGATAATATTCAGAGAAGTGGGTGGAGCCTTCAAGAGTCAAAATTCACCTATTGATTTTCAAGGGGAATATTTAAACTGCTGCCATTCTTACACTGTTAATGGCAGAGGCTTCAAACTTGCTACAGTCAGTCATTGGGTGACTGGGGTTTCAATTCACTAAAGGGGTGGAGCCTCAAACAGCCAATCAGATATCTTTGGTGGATAAACTGCTTCCATTTACATTTTTGATGCCAGGATCCCGACAGCTCACAAACTTGGTCATTGAGTGACTGTGTGTCAAGGTTACAAAAAGTGGGCGGAGCCAAAACCAAATTTCACTGGAAAAATACACACTGCAGCCATTCTTACACCGTCAATGGCAGGAGTTTAAACCTTAGCCCAGTTAGTCACTGGGTGACAGATTAATATTCAGTGAAGTGGGTTGAGACTCAGTGGCATAGCTAAGGAGCTGTGGGCCCCGATGCAACTTTAAGAATTGGGCCCCCAAATACTCTATACATAAAAATTGATACGGCACACCAAAACCTGCCAATGGCAAGTACAGTGTCAGAGGTGCAAGAAGGGGATGGGGAACAGTTTGTTAATGATTACCACTATTCAACTTATCTACAGAAGTGATTATTATGAGCACAGGATCAATAGAGAGCAAATACTGTAGTTGATGGAGGGCCCTTCGGGGCCCCTCTGGCATAAGGGTCCCGATACGGTTGCTACCACTCTGCACCCCCTATTGCTACGCCCCTGTTGAGACTACAATAGCCAATCAAAATTCACCTAAGAATTTTTAAGGGAAATATTAACACAAGGGGCCATATGCAATTCACTTTTTCTCCTGAGTTTTCTCCTAGATGATATATTTTTACAATTTGTCATGAAATGCCTTTTAAGCCACCAGCAAGCAAGGAAACACTCAAAATAAATTTGATAGTACTTTTTCACCAACTTTTGGGTACTTTTTCAATTGTAAAACTCTGAAAAGTTAGTTTAAAGAGAAGATAAAAAATATCACCTAGGAGATAACCCAGGTGAAAAAGCTAATTGCATATGGGCCTAGGTGTTAATATCACAAGGTGTGAGACCTGTCCTTATATCTTGGGCACAAGCCAAATACAAATACCAAACTCACAGAAATATCAAATACAAGACCAATTTTCCTGTGAGTCATCCAATGTTGTATACATCCTAGGTTCTCAACGTGTGGTACGCGTACCCCAGTGGGTACTTCTGATGGTTCCAGGGGGTACTTGGGCTTGATATACTTAACCAAGAATAACTAATTTAGAGTTTTAGAAAATGATAAATCTTATTTAACCACTTGAGGACCACAGTCTTTTCGCCCCTTAAGGACCAGAGCCTTTTTCTCCATTCAGACCACTGCAGCTTTAACGGTTTATTGCTCGGTCATACAACCTACCACCTAAAGGAATTTTACCTCCTTTTCTTGTCACTAATACAGCTTTCTTTTGCTGCTATTTGATTGCTGCTGCGAGTTTTAGTTTTTATTATATTCATCAAAAAAGACATGAAAAATGACTTTTTTAACTTGCTGTGCTGACATTTTTCAAATAAAGTAAAATTTCCTATACATTTGAGCGCGAAAGTTATTCTGCTACATGTCTGATAAAAAAAAAAAAACATTCAGTGTATATTTATTGGATTGGGTAAAAGTTATAGCGTTTACAAACTATGGTGCCAAAAGTGAATTTTCCCATTTTCAAGCATCTCTGACTTTTCTGCGCACCTGTCAGGTTTCACGAGGGGCTAAAATTCCAGGATAGTACAAATACCCCCCAAATGACCCCATTTTGGAAAGAAGACATCCCAAAGTATTCAGTGAGAGGCATGGTGAGTTCATAGAAGATTTTATTTAGCGGAAAATTTTAAGTTAGCGGAAAATGACACTTTGTGACAAAAAAAAAAAAAAAAAAGTTTCCATTTCTTCTAACTTGCGACAAAAAAAAAATTAAATCTGCCACGGACTCACTATGCTCCTCTCTGAATACCTTGAAGTGTCTACTTTCCAAAATGGGGTCATTTGTGGGGTGTGTTCACTGTCCTGGCATTTTGGGGGGTGCCTAATTGTAAGCACCCCTGTAAAGCCTAAAGATGCTCATTGGACTTTGGGCCCCTTAGCGCAGTTAGGCTGCAAAAAAGTGCCACACATGTGGTATTGCCGTACTCAGGAGAAGTAGTATAATGTGTTTTGGGGTGTATTTTTACACATACCCATGCTGGGTGGGAGAAATATCTCCATAAATGACAATTGTTTTATTTTTTTTACACACAATTGTCTATTTATAGAGATATTTCTCCCACTCAGCATGGGTATGTGGAAAAATACACCCCAAAACACATTATACTACTTCTCCTGAGTACGGCGATACCACATGTGTGGCACTTTTTTGCACCCTTACTGCGCTAAGGGGCCCAAAGTTCAATGAGTACCTTTAGGATTTCACAGGTCATTTTGAGAAATTTCGTTTCAAGACTACTCTTCACGGTTTAGGGCCCCTAAAATGCCAGGACAGTATAGGAACCCCACAAATTACCCCATTTTAGAAAGAAGACACCCCAAGGTATTCCGTTAGGAGGATGGTGAGTTCATAGAAGATTTTTTTTTTTGTCACAAGTTAGCGGAAATTGATTTTAATTGTTTTTTTTTCAAAGTGTCATTTTCCGCTAACTTGTGACAAAAAATAAAATCTTCTATGAACTCACCATCCTCCTAATGGAATACCTTGGGGTGTCTTCTTTCTAAAATGGGGTCATTTGTGGGGTTCCTATACTGCCCTGGCATTTTAGGGGCCCTAAACCGTGAGGAGTAGTCTTGAAACCAAATGTCGCAAAATGACCTGTGAAATCCTAAAGGTACTCATTGGATTTTGGGCCCCTTAGCACACTTAGGGTGCAAAAAAGTGCCACACATGTGGTACCGCCGTACTCAGGAGAAGTAGTATAATGTGTTTTGGGGTGTATTTTTACACATACCCATGCTGGGTGGGAGAAATATCTCTGTAAATGACAATCGTTTGATTTTTTTTTACACACAATTGTCCATTTACAGAGAGATTTCTCCCACCCAGCATGGGTATGTGTAAAAATACACCCCAAAACACAATATACTACTTCTTCTGAGTACGGCGATACCACATGTGTGACACTTTTTGCAACCTAGGTGCGCTAAGGGGCCTAACGTCCTATTCACAGGTCATTTTAGTTTCAAAAGAGTTTTATTGATTAATTTTAGTAGGTAAACTTAACAGCGATGATAAAAGTGTCCATTTCAGGACAAGACAGATTATATATATTGAGATAAACAGTCAACATGAACATAACAAGAAACAGGTATGCACATATTCTATGCTAGGGATAATATAACACAGTTGGGAAATGGAACCCTTTTCGTATATTAAGTCCAGTGACAGAATGGCGATCACAGCGAGAAAGTACATGAGCGGAGGCCAATTAAGTCTGAGGCGCTCAGCCAGGGCTGCCATGTTTTAATAAAGGTATCAAAAGTGTCATTAATGATTGCGAGGGTCCTTTCGGATATCATTATATCTAGGATGATGTTGTCAGTCGATTGGATGGAGAGCGTTTGCTGCATCCATTGCCTTGCGATGTGGGATCTGGCGGCTTTTGCTATGTGTTGTGCTAATCGATGAGATGGATGTTTCCATTTAGGAGGTTTATCTCCAAGGAGTAAAAGCCCTGGATCTGGGCCTAGAGCAGTGCCCAGGGCTGTGTTTATGAGTGCGGTGATCCTTGTCCAGTAAGTTTGAACCACCGGACAAAACCACCACATATGGGACATGTCTCCCACCCTCCCACAGTTTCTAAAGCATAAATTACTTTTGCTTGAGTCAATGTTATGTAATTTTAGGGGTGTAATATAGGCGCGGTGGAGAATTTTGTAGTTAGTCTCTATGTGGGAATAGTATGTACTACCTTTGGTGAGTGCAGTACAGCATTTGGACCATCTTTCTGGGGTGAATGTAATGCCCAGGTCAGATTCCCAGGCCAGCATTACTTTAAGTTTGGTCAGATCAGAGGGTTGAGAGAGTAGGGAGTATAGCAGTGAAATGAGGCCACCCTCTAAGGGTCTAAGGTCACACCATGCTTCGTAAGAGGTTCGTTGTGGTAGGGAGGAGTTTTTTGGGCCTAAAGTGGTTAAAAAGTGGTATATCTGCATTGCTGCGAAATATTCAGATGGTGGAAACTCAACTTTAGTTTTAAATTGGTCCCAAGTTGGTATTTTGTCATTTACCAGTAAGTGTTTGAGATGCGTGATGCCTTTGGTTCTCCACCATCTGAAAGAGCGTGGGTCAAGGCCTGGGGTAAACATGGGATTACCGTAGAGTGGGAGAAGCTTTGGTATCTTTGTTTGCAGGTTCTTTTTGAATCTAATTAGTCTCCATATAGTAAGGGAGTGGGCCGACAAAGGGGATTGAGATTTCACCATAGTGGGGGTTGGATATGTGGACCATTGGAGTGCGGGGAGAGTATAGGGTTGGAGCAGATCTGACTCCAATTGAGCCCAAAGTGGGTGGTTAAGGTCAGAATGGATTTGCGCCATTTGGGCTATTTGAGCGGCTCTGTAGTAAGATATTAGGTTCGGAACTCCCATTCCCCCTCTGGTTCTATTTAGGATCATTGTTTTACGATCTATACGGCTTTTTTTGTTGTTATTTATGAATTTAAAAATATCTCCCTGTAGGCCCTTGAGATGTTTTTGCGTGATTAATATCGGTATTGTACGAAACAGGTATAATATACGGGGAAGTATATTCATACGCACTGCCTGGACTCTACCTGACCATGAAATAGTTGGAAGGTTCCATTTTTGTAGGTCTCTTTGTAGTAGGGATATCATAGGCTTATAGTTTAGGTCATAGAGGTCTGCAGGGTTAGTAGAGATTTTTATACCCAGATATGTTATGTATCTATGTTGCAGCGTAAGTCCTAGGGAGGAGGTTAAGTGAACAGCCTGGGGTCGGGGAACGTTGGCAAATAGGATCTCTGTTTTAGCTATATTAACCACTTAAGGACCAGGGGTGTTTGGGAAGATCTGTGCTGCGTGGGCTATTCAGCCCACAGCACAGATCGTGTGGCAGCTGGGGCGACCAGACTTCCCCCCTTTTTTCCCCACTAGGGGGATGTCCTGCCGGGGGGGTCTGATCGCCGCCGGCTAGTTGGGATTAGCGGGGGGGGGCTTCTCAAAGCCCCCCTCCGCAGCGTTCTCGGCGCTTCCTCCTCTTACCTCCCTCCCCTCCGTGATCAAAGCTGCGCAGGACGGATATCCGTCCTGCGCATTGAAGGATAGGCTTCAGTCTATCATATGCCGGCAATCCCCGGCCAATCAGAGGCCGGGGATCGCCGATCTGCCTTACGGCGCTGCTGCGCAGCAGCGCCGTATGATGTAAACAGCGGGGATTTCTTCCCCGCGTGTTTACATTAGGCGTGCGAGCCGCGATCGGCGGCTCGCACACTGTTCACGGAGACACCCTCCGTGAACTTACATGGAAAGGCCGCTCGAACGAGCGGCCATTTCCATGTAATAACCACTTAAACCCGCCGCCGCCTATCGGCGTTAGGCGGTCCTTAAGTGGTTAAGGTGTAGTCCTGATATAGAGCCAAATTTCTTTACTAGGTCTATCAAGTTTGGGATTGATGTGTGTGGTGAATAGTGATGGGCGAACACCTGGATGTTCGGGTTCGGGAAAGTTCGCCGAACATGACCGAGATGTTCGGGCCGAACCCCGAACTTTCCGAACATCCATCGAGTTGAGGGAGGCCGGGCAGCGGGCGGTTCAGCGGAAGTACCCTTGTGGTACTTCCGCCCTTTATCTGACCTCACGCCCGCTGCCCGGCCTCCCTCAACTCGTCACTCTCCGGACTCCTCCTCCTCACTCCACAGTGCCGCCCACTGCCAGGCCATCCACTACAGGTACTTTGCTTAAACTTTTGAATGGGGAAGCGGGCAGAGGGGGGAGCGCTAGCGGAGGGGGTGGGGGGAATTTCCGACCCCCCCCGCGATCGGGGCATGCTCCCCCCTTATGCCTGCGACCCCATAGGGGGGCAGTATTCGGCCGAACAGGGCCGTGTTCGGCCCTGTTCGGCGTCCATTAGAAGTTCGGGGCGAACCCGAACTTAAAAGGCCGAACACCATCAGGTGTTCGGCCGAACGCGAACATCACCCGAACAGGGTGATGTTCTGCAGAACCCGAACAGTGGCGAACACTGTTCGCCCAACACTAGTGGTGAAGTGAGTGTCAGGAGAAGGTCGTCGGCAAAGAGGCTTGTTTTATATGTTTTTCCAGCTACCTTCAGGCCTTGTATATCAGGTGATTTTCTAATTTCTTCCGCCAAGGGTTCAATTATTAGGGCAAAGAGAGCTGGGGATAGCGGGCAGCCCTGCCTGGTGCCTCTTCTAATTGGTATGGTTATCGGGGTTGATGTGGGCAGTTTTAACTGTGCTGTAGGAAGAGAGTATAAACCATTAATTGCCTGTAGGAAGTTGCCTCCGATTCCTACTTTTTGTAGTGCAGCTTTCATGTAGTCCCAATCTATAGTGTCAAAGGCCTTCTCCATGTCCAGAGCAGCAAGTGCTAAGGGGATTTTATCTCTCTTGGCGACATGGAGAAGGCCCACGACTTTTCGTACGTTGTCGGGTGCTTGTCTAAGGGGGATGAATCCCACCTGGTCCCTATGTATCAGTGGCGATAAGTATTTATTCAATCTAGTTACCAGGATGGATGTGAAGAGCTTATAGTCTATGTTGAGCAGGGAGATGGGGCGGTAGTTTTTAACGTTTAGGGGATCTCTGTTGGGCTTTGGGATCACTGCTATCATGGAATTTAAAAATTCGGTTGGTGGGGTTTTTCCCAGTGGTATGGTGTTATAGAATTTTAGTAGGGACGGTGAGAGTAAGGTCTTAAACTTTTTATAGTATAGGGCTGAAAAGCCGTCAGGCCCGGGGGATTTGCCATTTTTGAGGCGCTTAATTGCATCTTTTAGCTCATCATTGGTAATGGGTAAGTTGAGAGTTGAGGCTTTCTCAGGTCTGAGCGATGGTGTTGTTAGTTGACGTAGGTAGGTGTATGGCGAGATTGAGGAGGGACTGACGGGTTTGGGGGCATATAGGGAGGTGTAATATTTAGCAAATTCTTTATGGATTTTTAACGGGTCTGAGGTAATGGACCCATTACTGGTACGTATTTGTAGTACTTTGTTCAGGTTATGTGTCTCCCTCAGTTTTCTGGCTAGCCAGGTGTTAGGCTTATTATATTGTGCGTATAGTTTTGACCTCGTCCATCTTATGGCCTTTTCAGTGCGCGAGGATAGGATTATATTAAGTTGAGCTAGAGTGGTTTCAATCTGTTTTTGCAAGTAGGGTGAGGGTGTTTGAGCGTGGGCCATTTTTAGCTTCGATAGCTTATATTCAAGATTGGATTGTTTTACTGATTTGTTGCGTTTATGTTGTGATGATAGTTTAATTAATCGGCCTCTTATCGTTGCTTTGTGAGCAAACCAAAGTGTTGATGACTTTGTATGTGGAAGGTCATTTAGCCTAAAGTAGTCTGTGAGTTGCTCCTCTATTTCCAATACTGTTTCATTACTAGTTAGTAGGCTTTCGTTAAGCCTCCATGGGGGTCTCGCCATAGGGGAGGTGAGAGAGGTACAGGATGTCAACACCATATCATGGTCTGACCACGAGCTGATGTGGGTTCGGGAAAATATAAGGTTAGGTATGAGGGATGAGGATAAGTAAATTGCATCTATTCTGGAGTACGTTTTATGGGGGTGTGAGTAGAATGTGTAGGCTCTGGTGTGTGGGTTGTATTCTCTCCAGGAATCTATCAGGTGTGCAGAGGACATGTGGGTGTGAAGAGCTTTGGACTGTTGAGATTGCCTAGTGGAGGGAATGAGTGTAGACCTGTCTAGTGATGGGTTGGGTGCTATATTGAAATCTCCTGCCCAAATAAATTGGGCTTTTGGGTATTCTTCTAGGATCCTAAGGATTTGTCTTACTATAGGTAAGGGGTTTTCAGGTGGGCAGTAAGTGTTTATGATACATATCTCGTTATTTTGTAAGAAGCCGTATAGTATCACATATGTCCCGTCTTCATCTTTTATGGTCTTATCAACTCTAAAAGGGATAGTATTATGCAGAAGGGTGATGACCCCTCTGTGTTTGGAGGAAGCTGAGGAGGCATAGAAACGTTGGTAGTTTTTGTGAAAATAGCGTGGTGCAGAGGTTTTGGCAAAGTGCGTCTCCTGCAGACATATGATGTCTGGGGAGCATTTTTGATAGTCAATAAACGCTTTTCTACGTTTTATTGGGGAGTTCAGGCCCTTGGCATTGTGAGTTAAAATATTCAGGGACGCCATTTAAATTGGTTGGTAGTGGTTATAATTATAATTTTTGTCTTAGATGTTGTTGCTGTGCCTCCTGAGCTCAGTGTTTTAGTTGCATATATAGTGCAAGGGTGGGTTCCTTTTTTATTTAGGTAATTAGACTGTAGTGTTATTAGTGCATACCAGAAAGTTAGAACAAAATATTTATATAGGACCAACGGGGTCATAACAACAGGCAAATCGCCTTTGGCAATGGAGAGCATAGACAGAGTTATTATGGCTCTGAGTATGTTGTCCATTTAGTGGGAGGCAGCAGTGCACAAGTACAGGCTACCACCCTAATCTGTAACAGTTTGCTAATAATCATCATAGCTAAGCTTTAGATAGATGTGGTGCAACAGCACCACCTAGTGGGCATATAATAGCCTATCCTTAAAACAGAATGATAAAGAAAACATATCTTATATTATGTTTAACATATAATTAACAGGTAAACCATAATTATGTGATGAGGCATATCTCTTTCTGCCAATAGTAGTGAGTCCCTTCTTCATGAGTAAGAGAGGCAATGTGCATATGGTATGTTGTTGAAATAAATGCAGTTCTCATGAATATGGAAACAAAATAGTCCAGCTGGCATGGAGTACAACCTGACACGTTGATCTTGTTTATATAATCAGCGTGTTTGATGGCTGGATTGAAGATTGGGATTTTGCAGGGGTATGGGATCCTTCCTTGCTATGGGTAAGTGGGTAGAGTTAGAAAACTAGATATACATGTTTAACAGAGTGAAGCAGGTCGTTCTAAGGAACCTGAGAGGAGAAATTAGGGAGCAGTGTCCATGAGAGGAGTGGCCCTGTAGCAGAGACTGTTTTTTGCTAGTAGTGGGGCCGTCTAAGTAGAGAAGGTATACTCACGCCAGGATGGCGGCGTGGCAGGTTGTAGTAGGCCTCATCTATGTTGGCAGTTAGTCCTCCGGAGCAGATGCTTGCGTGGACCGAAGCCTTGTATTCCGGGCCGACCACACTCGGGTCGGGCGCGGTGCTCCTTGGGGCTGGGGAGCCTGGGTGACTTTCTCGAGTGGTATCCCAAGACGCTCCAAGTGCCTGCGGCCTTCCTCCGGTGTACGCGCTACATAGATTTTATCCCTGTGGGTAAAGGTGAGCGAGAACGGGAACCCCCAGCGGTATTTGATTGAGGCCTTTTGCAGCGCGAGAGTGACCGGCCGGAGTGCCCTCCGACGTTGTATAGTAGCGGGGGCCAGGTCTGCAAATAGCTGGACTGAGTTAGGGACATCCGGAAGGGAGGTAAGGTTGCGGGCCGCTTCTAATACAATGTCACGTACCTCTTCGAACTGAAATTTCAGGATCACATCTCGGGGGAGATCTGTATTGCGGGGCTTGGTTAGCGCCCTGTGGATTCTCACCATACGGAAAGAAGCCGGATCCATCCGCGGGAGGAGTGCACTAAAGAGGGTCAGCGCTGTAGGCTTGAGTTCCTCCGTTGAGACGGATTCCGGTAGGCCACGGATTCTAATGTTAGCCCTTCTACTTCTATTTTCTATGTCCTCCAGCTTTAGTTCGAAGGTATCCAGTTTAGTAGAATGGGCGTCGATAGCCATTTTATCGTCTTCCAGGGCTTCAGCCATTGAGTCTGTTTGTTTTTCCAAGTCTGCCACGCGATTTCCCAGGTCTCTGATTTGGGTGGTAAAGTCCCGGACCGCTTCCTTCAGCTCCGCTCTGAAGACCTTTGTGATGTCAGCGAGTAGAGTGTCCAGGTTAGGGGTCTGAGCTGGTGCCTGGACTGCAGTGCTGCTTTGGTGTTGGTTCGGGGATTGCGGCAGACTGGCAGACTTAGGCGAGGCCTGCCGCGGGGAGGTTGGAGCTCCGTCAGCCATCTTAGTTCCTGTGGCGCGTGGCGCCGCCGCTGCTTTAGATCTCGGTGTGGCGGCTGATAGGGATGGATTTTTCTGGGTTTTTTTGCTCCGTCCTCTCCGCGACATACCCAGTAGGACTTGTGTCAGTTTGGGTGCATGTAGCTGGCGTTTAGCTAGTGCAATTGGGTGAAGAGTGGTAGCCTGACTGCGGAGCAGCGGGATCTACATCAAGTTCTGTCCGCGCCGCGCATGCGCCTCCTCACAGGTCATTTTGAGGCATTTGGATTCTAGACTACTGCTCACGGTTTAGGGCCCCTAAAATGCCAGGGCAGTATAGGAACCCCACAAGTGACCCCATTTTAGAAAGAAGACACCCCAAGGTATTCTGTTAGGAGTATGGTGAGTTCATAGAAGATTTTTTTTTTGTCACAAGTTAGCGGAAAATGACATTTTGTGAAAAAAAAAAAAACAATACATATCAATTTCCGCTAACTTGTGACAAAAAATAAAATCTTCTATGAACTCATCATACACCTAACAGAATACCTTGGGGTGTCTTCTTTCTAAAATGGGGTCACTTGTGGGGTTCCTATACTGCCCTGGCATTTTAGGGGCCCTAAACCGTGAGGAGTAGTCTTGAACCCAAATGTCTCAAAATGACCTGTGAAATCCTAAAGGTACTCATTGGACTTTGGGCCCCTTAGCACAGTTAGGCTGCAAAAAAGTGCCACACATGTGGTACCGCCGTACTCAGGAGAAGTAGTATAATGTTTTTTGTGGTGTATTTTTACATATAACAATGCTGGGTGGGAGAAATATCTCTGTAAATGACACATTTTTGATTTTTTTTACACACAATTGTCCATTTACAGAGAAATTTCTCCCACCCAGCATGAGTATGTGTAAAAATACACCACAAAACACATTATACTACTTCTCCTGAGTATGGCGATACCACATGTGTGACACTTTTTTGCAGCCTAGGTGCGCTAAGGGGCCCAACGTCCTATTCACAGGTCATTTTGAGGCATTTGTTTTCTAGACTACTCCTCACGGTTTAGGGCCCCTAAAATGCCAGGGCAGTATAGGAACCCCACAAGTGACATTTTAGAAAGAAGACACCCCAAGGTATTCCGTTAGGGGTATGGTGAGTTCATAGAAGATTTTATTTTTTGTCACAAGTTAGTGAAAAATGACACTTTGTGAAAAAAACAATAAAAATCCAATTTCCGCTAACTTTTGACAAAAAATAAAATCTTCTATGAACTCATCATACACCTAACAGAATACCTTGGGGTGTCTGCTTTCTAAAATGGGGTCACTTGTGGGGTTCCTATACTGCCCTGGCATTTTACGGGCCCAAAACTGTGTAGTCTGGAAACCAAATTTCTCAAAATGACTGTTCAGGGGTATAAGCATCTGCAAATTTTGATGACAGGTGGTCTATGAGGGGGCAAATTTTGTGGAACCGGTCATAAGCAGGGTGGCCTCTTAGATGACAGGATGTTTTGGGCCTGATCTGATGGATAGGAGTGCTAGGGGGGTGACAGGAGGTGATTGATGGGTGTCTCAGGGGGCGGTTAGAGGGGAAAATAGATGCAATCAATGCACTGGGGAGGTGATCGGAAGGGGGTCTGAGGGGGATCTGAGGGTTTGGCCGAGTGATCAGGAGCCCACACGGGGCAAATTAGGGCCTGATCTGATGGGTAGGTGTGCTAGGGGGTGACAGGAGGTGATTGATGGGTGTCTCAAGGTGTGATTAGAGGGGGGAAATAGATGCAAGCAATGCACTAGCGAGGTGATCAGGGCTGGGGTCTGAGGGCGTTCTGAGGTGTGGGCGGGTGATTGGGTGCCCGCAAGGGGCAGATTAGGGTCTAATCTGATGGGTAACAGTGACAGGTGGTGATAGAGGGTGATTGATGGGTAATTAGTGGGTGTTTAGAGGAGAGAAGAGATGTAAACACTGCACGTGGGAGGTGATCTGATGTCGGATCTGCGGGCGATCTATTGGTGTGGGTGGGTGATCAGATTGCCCGCAAGGGGCAGGTTAGGGGCTGATTGATGGGTGGCAGTGACAGGGGGTGATTGATGGGTGGCAGTGACAGGGGGTGATTGATAGGTGATTGACAGGTGATCAGTGGGTTATTACAGGGAATAACAGATGTAAATATTGCACTGGCGAATTGATAAGGGGGGGTCTGAGGGCAATCTGAGCGTGTGGGCGGGTGATTGGGTGCCCGCAAGGGGCAGATTAGGGTCTAATCTGATGGGTAACAGTGACAGGTGGTGATAGGGGGTGATTGATGGGTGATTGATGGGTAATTAGTGGGTGTTTAGAGGAGAGAAGAGATGTAAACACTGCACTTGGGAGGTGATCTGATGTCGGATCTGCGGGCGATCTATTGGTGTGGGTGGGTGATCAGATTGCCCGCAAGGGGAAGGTTAGGGGCTGATTGATGGGTAGCAGTGACAGGGGGTGATTGACGGGTGATTTGACGGGTGATCAGGGGGGGATAGATGCATACAGTACACGGGGGGGGGGGTGATCAGGAGGGAGTAGGGGGCAGATTAGGGACTAAAAAAAAAAATAGCGTTGACAGATAGTGACAGGGAGTGATTGATGGGTGATTAGGGGGGTGACTGGGTGCAAACAGTGGTCTGGGGGGTGGGCAGGGGGGGGGTCTGAGGGGTGCTGTGGGCGATCAGGGGGCAATTGGGGGGGGGAAATCAGTGTGCTTGGGTACAGACTAGGGTGGCTGCAGCCTGCCCTGGTGGTCCCTCGGACACTGGGACCACCAGGGCAGGAGGCAGCCAGTATAATAGGCTTTGTATACATTACAAAGCCTATTATACATACGTGCAGCGGCGATCCGGGTGCTAGTAACCCGCCGGCGCTTCCGAACGGCCGGCGGGTTACAGCGAATGGTGGGCGGAGCCAGTCCCCGGCGGCTGATCGCGTCACGAATGACGCGATCGCCGCATAGCCACTCCCGCAGCCGCCCCCGCCGATGGGCGTATTGCGGTCGTTTGGGCCCGGACTTTGCCGCCGCCCATCGGCTGGGGGCGGTCGGGAAGTGGTTAAACACCACCAAATTAGTATGTTAGCTAATTAAAAACAATAGTAAATGCTTGGAAATTGTTTAGTACCAATTATCATGTACTAAGATTAAATATATATATATATATATATATATATATATATATATATATATATATATATATATATATATATATATGTGTCAAGGGGTACTTGTGATAATGTTTACTATGCTAGGGGGTACTTGGGGAGTACAGGGTTTTAAAAGGGGTACATACCAATACATACTGGTATACATGATACGCTGCATAAAATGTCCCTCAAGAGTAATCTATATAGGAGAAACAGGACAAAAACTGCGCACAAGAATGAACCATCACCGCTTTAAAATCAATGAGGGTAAAATGGACCGTGACAGTTAATAATGGCGCACAGCGCCAGGGGAGTACAAAGGGCGCCCCATAGACTTACATTATATAACGCTATTTAGCGTTATAAGTGTTAAAAAATGGCGCAGGCAGTGTGCCTTACACTTATAACGCTAAATAGCGTTATAAGTGTTCAAAATTGCAGCGGGGTCGGGGAAGGAGAGCGGCAGCGGGACACTGGAGGGCATAGGCATCGGGGGAGGATGTGCAGAAGCATACGTTACCTTGTCCCGGCCGCCGATCACTCCTTCCCTCCGCTCCTTCACTTCTTCCATTCGTTTACTGTAGTCCTGCAGCCGGCCAATCATCATGTGGCTTCAGTCTCTGCATGGTAATTGGCCTGCTGCAGGACTACAGCAAATGAATGGAAGGAGCGGAGGGAAGGAGCGATCGGCGGCCCAGGACAAGGTAACGTATGCCTCTGCATACATCCGATGCCTATGCCCTCTAGTGTCCCGCTGCCTCTCTCCTCCAGCCCCCGCTGCCTACACTAGCCCTGCATGTGTATCACCGCGCACCGCTCTGCAATCAATGTAGCATAAAACGAACTTTACCGTTTTATTGTATTTACATTCATGTTGCCTAGCAACTGGGAGGGCTGATCAGCACACAGGACAGTTGGAACTGTGTCTCA
>NW_027152610.1:0-51453 GCF_040937935.1 Hyperolius riggenbachi
TTCAACTATAGTCATTTTTCTTTCGATTGCAAACGTAACCAGTTTTTCAATGGTGTAATGGTTTAACATAGAAAACTTACCGTTGGCTCTCGATTCTAATCTATCACTCCGATTTGCAAACGGATTTCACTGAAGCTGTAACTTTCATCCCAGAACATAGTTTAGGGGCCATTACCTCTTCAACTATAGTCATTTTTCTTTCGATTGCAAACGTAACCAGTTTTTCAATGGTGTAATGGTTTAACATAGAAAACTTACCGTTGGCTCTCGATTCTAATCTATCACTCCGATTTGCAAACGGATTTCACTGAAGCTGTAACTTTCATCCCAGAACATAGTTTAGGGGCCATTACCTCTTCAACTATAGTCATTTTTCTTTCGATTGCAAACGTAACCAGTTTTTCAATGGTGTAATGGTTTAACATAGAAAACTTACCGTTGGCTCTCGATTCTAATCTATCACTCCGATTTGCAAACGGATTTCACTGAAGCTGTAACTTTCATCCCAGAACATAGTTTAGGGGCCATTACCTCTTCAACTATAGTCATTTTTCTTTCGATTGCAAACGTAACCAGTTTTTCAATGGTGTAATGGTTTAACATAGAAAACTTACCGTTGGCTCTCGATTCTAATCTATCACTCCGATTTGCAAACGGATTTCACTGAAGCTGTAACTTTCATCCCAGAACATAGTTTAGGGGCCATTACCTCTTCAACTATAGTCATTTTTCTTTCGATTGCAAACGTAACCAGTTTTTCAATGGTGTAATGGTTTAACATAGAAAACTTACCGTTGGCTCTCGATTCTAATCTATCACTCCGATTTGCAAACGGATTTCACTGAAGCTGTAACTTTCATCCCAGAACATAGTTTAGGGGCCATTACCTCTTCAACTATAGTCATTTTTCTTTCGATTGCAAACGTAACCAGTTTTTCAATGGTGTAATGGTTTAACATAGAAAACTTACCGTTGGCTCTCGATTCTAATCTATCACTCCGATTTGCAAACGGATTTCACTGAAGCTGTAACTTTCATCCCAGAACATAGTTTAGGGGCCATTACCTCTTCAACTATAGTCATTTTTCTTTCGATTGCAAACGTAACCAGTTTTTCAATGGTGTAATGGTTTAACATAGAAAACTTACCGTTGGCTCTCGATTCTAATCTATCACTCCGATTTGCAAACGGATTTCACTGAAGCTGTAACTTTCATCCCAGAACATAGTTTAGGGGCCATTACCTCTTCAACTATAGTCATTTTTCTTTCGATTGCAAACGTAACCAGTTTTTCAATGGTGTAATGGTTTAACATAGAAAACTTACCGTTGGCTCTCGATTCTAATCTATCACTCCGATTTGCAAACGGATTTCACTGAAGCTGTAACTTTCATCCCAGAACATAGTTTAGGGGCCATTACCTCTTCAACTATAGTCATTTTTCTTTCGATTGCAAACGTAACCAGTTTTTCAATGGTGTAATGGTTTAACATAGAAAACTTACCGTTGGCTCTCGATTCTAATCTATCACTCCGATTTGCAAACGGATTTCACTGAAGCTGTAACTTTCATCCCAGAACATAGTTTAGGGGCCATTACCTCTTCAACTATAGTCATTTTTCTTTCGATTGCAAACGTAACCAGTTTTTCAATGGTGTAATGGTTTAACATAGAAAACTTACCGTTGGCTCTCGATTCTAATCTATCACTCCGATTTGCAAACGGATTTCACTGAAGCTGTAACTTTCATCCCAGAACATAGTTTAGGGGCCATTACCTCTTCAACTATAGTCATTTTTCTTTCGATTGCAAACGTAACCAGTTTTTCAATGGTGTAATGGTTTAACATAGAAAACTTACCGTTGGCTCTCGATTCTAATCTATCACTCCGATTTGCAAACGGATTTCACTGAAGCTGTAACTTTCATCCCAGAACATAGTTTAGGGGCCATTACCTCTTCAACTATAGTCATTTTTCTTTCGATTGCAAACGTAACCAGTTTTTCAATGGTGTAATGGTTTAACATAGAAAACTTACCGTTGGCTCTCGATTCTAATCTATCACTCCGATTTGCAAACGGATTTCACTGAAGCTGTAACTTTCATCCCAGAACATAGTTTAGGGGCCATTACCTCTTCAACTATAGTCATTTTTCTTTCGATTGCAAACGTAACCAGTTTTTCAATGGTGTAATGGTTTAACATAGAAAACTTACCGTTGGCTCTCGATTCTAATCTATCACTCCGATTTGCAAACGGATTTCACTGAAGCTGTAACTTTCATCCCAGAACATAGTTTAGGGGCCATTACCTCTTCAACTATAGTCATTTTTCTTTCGATTGCAAACGTAACCAGTTTTTCAATGGTGTAATGGTTTAACATAGAAAACTTACCGTTGGCTCTCGATTCTAATCTATCACTCCGATTTGCAAACGGATTTCACTGAAGCTGTAACTTTCATCCCAGAACATAGTTTAGGGGCCATTACCTCTTCAACTATAGTCATTTTTCTTTCGATTGCAAACGTAACCAGTTTTTCAATGGTGTAATGGTTTAACATAGAAAACTTACCGTTGGCTCTCGATTCTAATCTATCACTCCGATTTGCAAACGGATTTCACTGAAGCTGTAACTTTCATCCCAGAACATAGTTTAGGGGCCATTACCTCTTCAACTATAGTCATTTTTCTTTCGATTGCAAACGTAACCAGTTTTTCAATGGTGTAATGGTTTAACATAGAAAACTTACCGTTGGCTCTCGATTCTAATCTATCACTCCGATTTGCAAACGGATTTCACTGAAGCTGTAACTTTCATCCCAGAACATAGTTTAGGGGCCATTACCTCTTCAACTATAGTCATTTTTCTTTCGATTGCAAACGTAACCAGTTTTTCAATGGTGTAATGGTTTAACATAGAAAACTTACCGTTGGCTCTCGATTCTAATCTATCACTCCGATTTGCAAACGGATTTCACTGAAGCTGTAACTTTCATCCCAGAACATAGTTTAGGGGCCATTACCTCTTCAACTATAGTCATTTTTCTTTCGATTGCAAACGTAACCAGTTTTTCAATGGTGTAATGGTTTAACATAGAAAACTTACCGTTGGCTCTCGATTCTAATCTATCACTCCGATTTGCAAACGGATTTCACTGAAGCTGTAACTTTCATCCCAGAACATAGTTTAGGGGCCATTACCTCTTCAACTATAGTCATTTTTCTTTCGATTGCAAACGTAACCAGTTTTTCAATGGTGTAATGGTTTAACATAGAAAACTTACCGTTGGCTCTCGATTCTAATCTATCACTCCGATTTGCAAACGGATTTCACTGAAGCTGTAACTTTCATCCCAGAACATAGTTTAGGGGCCATTACCTCTTCAACTATAGTCATTTTTCTTTCGATTGCAAACGTAACCAGTTTTTCAATGGTGTAATGGTTTAACATAGAAAACTTACCGTTGGCTCTCGATTCTAATCTATCACTCCGATTTGCAAACGGATTTCACTGAAGCTGTAACTTTCATCCCAGAACATAGTTTAGGGGCCATTACCTCTTCAACTATAGTCATTTTTCTTTCGATTGCAAACGTAACCAGTTTTTCAATGGTGTAATGGTTTAACATAGAAAACTTACCGTTGGCTCTCGATTCTAATCTATCACTCCGATTTGCAAACGGATTTCACTGAAGCTGTAACTTTCATCCCAGAACATAGTTTAGGGGCCATTACCTCTTCAACTATAGTCATTTTTCTTTCGATTGCAAACGTAACCAGTTTTTCAATGGTGTAATGGTTTAACATAGAAAACTTACCGTTGGCTCTCGATTCTAATCTATCACTCCGATTTGCAAACGGATTTCACTGAAGCTGTAACTTTCATCCCAGAACATAGTTTAGGGGCCATTACCTCTTCAACTATAGTCATTTTTCTTTCGATTGCAAACGTAACCAGTTTTTCAATGGTGTAATGGTTTAACATAGAAAACTTACCGTTGGCTCTCGATTCTAATCTATCACTCCGATTTGCAAACGGATTTCACTGAAGCTGTAACTTTCATCCCAGAACATAGTTTAGGGGCCATTACCTCTTCAACTATAGTCATTTTTCTTTCGATTGCAAACGTAACCAGTTTTTCAATGGTGTAATGGTTTAACATAGAAAACTTACCGTTGGCTCTCGATTCTAATCTATCACTCCGATTTGCAAACGGATTTCACTGAAGCTGTAACTTTCATCCCAGAACATAGTTTAGGGGCCATTACCTCTTCAACTATAGTCATTTTTCTTTCGATTGCAAACGTAACCAGTTTTTCAATGGTGTAATGGTTTAACATAGAAAACTTACCGTTGGCTCTCGATTCTAATCTATCACTCCGATTTGCAAACGGATTTCACTGAAGCTGTAACTTTCATCCCAGAACATAGTTTAGGGGCCATTACCTCTTCAACTATAGTCATTTTTCTTTCGATTGCAAACGTAACCAGTTTTTCAATGGTGTAATGGTTTAACATAGAAAACTTACCGTTGGCTCTCGATTCTAATCTATCACTCCGATTTGCAAACGGATTTCACTGAAGCTGTAACTTTCATCCCAGAACATAGTTTAGGGGCCATTACCTCTTCAACTATAGTCATTTTTCTTTCGATTGCAAACGTAACCAGTTTTTCAATGGTGTAATGGTTTAACATAGAAAACTTACCGTTGGCTCTCGATTCTAATCTATCACTCCGATTTGCAAACGGATTTCACTGAAGCTGTAACTTTCATCCCAGAACATAGTTTAGGGGCCATTACCTCTTCAACTATAGTCATTTTTCTTTCGATTGCAAACGTAACCAGTTTTTCAATGGTGTAATGGTTTAACATAGAAAACTTACCGTTGGCTCTCGATTCTAATCTATCACTCCGATTTGCAAACGGATTTCACTGAAGCTGTAACTTTCATCCCAGAACATAGTTTAGGGGCCATTACCTCTTCAACTATAGTCATTTTTCTTTCGATTGCAAACGTAACCAGTTTTTCAATGGTGTAATGGTTTAACATAGAAAACTTACCGTTGGCTCTCGATTCTAATCTATCACTCCGATTTGCAAACGGATTTCACTGAAGCTGTAACTTTCATCCCAGAACATAGTTTAGGGGCCATTACCTCTTCAACTATAGTCATTTTTCTTTCGATTGCAAACGTAACCAGTTTTTCAATGGTGTAATGGTTTAACATAGAAAACTTACCGTTGGCTCTCGATTCTAATCTATCACTCCGATTTGCAAACGGATTTCACTGAAGCTGTAACTTTCATCCCAGAACATAGTTTAGGGGCCATTACCTCTTCAACTATAGTCATTTTTCTTTCGATTGCAAACGTAACCAGTTTTTCAATGGTGTAATGGTTTAACATAGAAAACTTACCGTTGGCTCTCGATTCTAATCTATCACTCCGATTTGCAAACGGATTTCACTGAAGCTGTAACTTTCATCCCAGAACATAGTTTAGGGGCCATTACCTCTTCAACTATAGTCATTTTTCTTTCGATTGCAAACGTAACCAGTTTTTCAATGGTGTAATGGTTTAACATAGAAAACTTACCGTTGGCTCTCGATTCTAATCTATCACTCCGATTTGCAAACGGATTTCACTGAAGCTGTAACTTTCATCCCAGAACATAGTTTAGGGGCCATTACCTCTTCAACTATAGTCATTTTTCTTTCGATTGCAAACGTAACCAGTTTTTCAATGGTGTAATGGTTTAACATAGAAAACTTACCGTTGGCTCTCGATTCTAATCTATCACTCCGATTTGCAAACGGATTTCACTGAAGCTGTAACTTTCATCCCAGAACATAGTTTAGGGGCCATTACCTCTTCAACTATAGTCATTTTTCTTTCGATTGCAAACGTAACCAGTTTTTCAATGGTGTAATGGTTTAACATAGAAAACTTACCGTTGGCTCTCGATTCTAATCTATCACTCCGATTTGCAAACGGATTTCACTGAAGCTGTAACTTTCATCCCAGAACATAGTTTAGGGGCCATTACCTCTTCAACTATAGTCATTTTTCTTTCGATTGCAAACGTAACCAGTTTTTCAATGGTGTAATGGTTTAACATAGAAAACTTACCGTTGGCTCTCGATTCTAATCTATCACTCCGATTTGCAAACGGATTTCACTGAAGCTGTAACTTTCATCCCAGAACATAGTTTAGGGGCCATTACCTCTTCAACTATAGTCATTTTTCTTTCGATTGCAAACGTAACCAGTTTTTCAATGGTGTAATGGTTTAACATAGAAAACTTACCGTTGGCTCTCGATTCTAATCTATCACTCCGATTTGCAAACGGATTTCACTGAAGCTGTAACTTTCATCCCAGAACATAGTTTAGGGGCCATTACCTCTTCAACTATAGTCATTTTTCTTTCGATTGCAAACGTAACCAGTTTTTCAATGGTGTAATGGTTTAACATAGAAAACTTACCGTTGGCTCTCGATTCTAATCTATCACTCCGATTTGCAAACGGATTTCACTGAAGCTGTAACTTTCATCCCAGAACATAGTTTAGGGGCCATTACCTCTTCAACTATAGTCATTTTTCTTTCGATTGCAAACGTAACCAGTTTTTCAATGGTGTAATGGTTTAACATAGAAAACTTACCGTTGGCTCTCGATTCTAATCTATCACTCCGATTTGCAAACGGATTTCACTGAAGCTGTAACTTTCATCCCAGAACATAGTTTAGGGGCCATTACCTCTTCAACTATAGTCATTTTTCTTTCGATTGCAAACGTAACCAGTTTTTCAATGGTGTAATGGTTTAACATAGAAAACTTACCGTTGGCTCTCGATTCTAATCTATCACTCCGATTTGCAAACGGATTTCACTGAAGCTGTAACTTTCATCCCAGAACATAGTTTAGGGGCCATTACCTCTTCAACTATAGTCATTTTTCTTTCGATTGCAAACGTAACCAGTTTTTCAATGGTGTAATGGTTTAACATAGAAAACTTACCGTTGGCTCTCGATTCTAATCTATCACTCCGATTTGCAAACGGATTTCACTGAAGCTGTAACTTTCATCCCAGAACATAGTTTAGGGGCCATTACCTCTTCAACTATAGTCATTTTTCTTTCGATTGCAAACGTAACCAGTTTTTCAATGGTGTAATGGTTTAACATAGAAAACTTACCGTTGGCTCTCGATTCTAATCTATCACTCCGATTTGCAAACGGATTTCACTGAAGCTGTAACTTTCATCCCAGAACATAGTTTAGGGGCCATTACCTCTTCAACTATAGTCATTTTTCTTTCGATTGCAAACGTAACCAGTTTTTCAATGGTGTAATGGTTTAACATAGAAAACTTACCGTTGGCTCTCGATTCTAATCTATCACTCCGATTTGCAAACGGATTTCACTGAAGCTGTAACTTTCATCCCAGAACATAGTTTAGGGGCCATTACCTCTTCAACTATAGTCATTTTTCTTTCGATTGCAAACGTAACCAGTTTTTCAATGGTGTAATGGTTTAACATAGAAAACTTACCGTTGGCTCTCGATTCTAATCTATCACTCCGATTTGCAAACGGATTTCACTGAAGCTGTAACTTTCATCCCAGAACATAGTTTAGGGGCCATTACCTCTTCAACTATAGTCATTTTTCTTTCGATTGCAAACGTAACCAGTTTTTCAATGGTGTAATGGTTTAACATAGAAAACTTACCGTTGGCTCTCGATTCTAATCTATCACTCCGATTTGCAAACGGATTTCACTGAAGCTGTAACTTTCATCCCAGAACATAGTTTAGGGGCCATTACCTCTTCAACTATAGTCATTTTTCTTTCGATTGCAAACGTAACCAGTTTTTCAATGGTGTAATGGTTTAACATAGAAAACTTACCGTTGGCTCTCGATTCTAATCTATCACTCCGATTTGCAAACGGATTTCACTGAAGCTGTAACTTTCATCCCAGAACATAGTTTAGGGGCCATTACCTCTTCAACTATAGTCATTTTTCTTTCGATTGCAAACGTAACCAGTTTTTCAATGGTGTAATGGTTTAACATAGAAAACTTACCGTTGGCTCTCGATTCTAATCTATCACTCCGATTTGCAAACGGATTTCACTGAAGCTGTAACTTTCATCCCAGAACAAGTTTAGGGGCCATTACCTCTTCAACTATAGTCATTTTTCTTTCGATTGCAAACGTAACCAGTTTTTCAATGGTGTAATGGTTTAACATAGAAAACTTACCGTTGGCTCTCGATTCTAATCTATCACTCCGATTTGCAAACGGATTTCACTGAAGCTGTAACTTTCATCCCAGAACATAGTTTAGGGGCCATTACCTCTTCAACTATAGTCATTTTTCTTTCGATTGCAAACGTAACCAGTTTTTCAATGGTGTAATGGTTTAACATAGAAAACTTACCGTTGGCTCTCGATTCTAATCTATCACTCCGATTTGCAAACGGATTTCACTGAAGCTGTAACTTTCATCCCAGAACATAGTTTAGGGGCCATTACCTCTTCAACTATAGTCATTTTTCTTTCGATTGCAAACGTAACCAGTTTTTCAATGGTGTAATGGTTTAACATAGAAAACTTACCGTTGGCTCTCGATTCTAATCTATCACTCCGATTTGCAAACGGATTTCACTGAAGCTGTAACTTTCATCCCAGAACATAGTTTAGGGGCCATTACCTCTTCAACTATAGTCATTTTTCTTTCGATTGCAAACGTAACCAGTTTTTCAATGGTGTAATGGTTTAACATAGAAAACTTACCGTTGGCTCTCGATTCTAATCTATCACTCCGATTTGCAAACGGATTTCACTGAAGCTGTAACTTTCATCCCAGAACATAGTTTAGGGGCCATTACCTCTTCAACTATAGTCATTTTTCTTTCGATTGCAAACGTAACCAGTTTTTCAATGGTGTAATGGTTTAACATAGAAAACTTACCGTTGGCTCTCGATTCTAATCTATCACTCCGATTTGCAAACGGATTTCACTGAAGCTGTAACTTTCATCCCAGAACATAGTTTAGGGGCCATTACCTCTTCAACTATAGTCATTTTTCTTTCGATTGCAAACGTAACCAGTTTTTCAATGGTGTAATGGTTTAACATAGAAAACTTAGCGTTGGCTCTCGATTCTAATCTATCACTCCGATTTGCAAACGGATTTCACTGAAGCTGTAACTTTCATCCCAGAACATAGTTTAGGGGCCATTACCTCTTCAACTATAGTCATTTTTCTTTCGATTGCAAACGTAACCAGTTTTTCAATGGTGTAATGGTTTAACATAGAAAACTTACCGTTGGCTCTCGATTCTAATCTATCACTCCGATTTGCAAACGGATTTCACTGAAGCTGTAACTTTCATCCCAGAACATAGTTTAGGGGCCATTACCTCTTCAACTATAGTCATTTTTCTTTCGATTGCAAACGTAACCAGTTTTTCAATGGTGTAATGGTTTAACATAGAAAACTTACCGTTGGCTCTCGATTCTAATCTATCACTCCGATTTGCAAACGGATTTCACTGAAGCTGTAACTTTCATCCCAGAACATAGTTTAGGGGCCATTACCTCTTCAACTATAGTCATTTTTCTTTCGATTGCAAACGTAACCAGTTTTTCAATGGTGTAATGGTTTAACATACAAAACCTACCGTTGGCTCTCGATTCTAATCTATCACTCCGATTTGCAAACGGATTTCACTGAAGCTGTAACTTTCATCCCAGAACATAGTTTAGGGGCCATTACCTCTTCAACTATAGTCATTTTTCTTTCGATTGCAAACGTAACCAGTTTTTCAATGGTGTAATGGTTTAACATAGAAAACTTACCGTTGGCTCTCGATTCTAATCTATCACTCCGATTTGCAAACGGATTTCACTGAAGCTGTAACTTTCATCCCAGAACATAGTTTAGGGGCCATTACCTCTTCAACTATAGTCATTTTTCTTTCGATTGCAAACGTAACCAGTTTTTCAATGGTGTAATGGTTTAACATACAAAACTTACCGTTGGCTCTCGATTCTAATCTATCACTCCGATTTGCAAACGGATTTCACTGAAGCTGTAACTTTCATCCCAGAACATAGTTTAGGGGCCATTACCTCTTCAACTATAGTCATTTTTCTTTCGATTGCAAACGTAACCAGTTTTTCAATGGTGTAATGGTTTAACATAGAAAACTTACCGTTGGCTCTCGATTCTAATCTATCACTCCGATTTGCAAACGGATTTCACTGAAGCTGTAACTTTCATCCCAGAACATAGTTTAGGGGCCATTACCTCTTCAACTATAGTCATTTTTCTTTCGATTGCAAACGTAACCAGTTTTTCAATGGTGTAATGGTTTAACATAGAAAACTTACCGTTGGCTCTCGATTCTAATCTATCACTCCGATTTACAAACGGATTTCACTGAAGCTGTAACTTTCATCCCAGAACATAGTTTAGGGGCCATTACCTCTTCAACTATAGTCATTTTTCTTTCGATTGCAAACGTAACCAGTTTTTCAATGGTGTAATGGTTTAACATAGAAAACTTACCGTTGGCTCTCGATTCTAATCTATCACTCCGATTTGCAAACGGATTTCACTGAAGCTGTAACTTTCATCCCAGAACATAGTTTAGGGGCCATTACCTCTTCAACTATAGTCATTTTTCTTTCGATTGCAAACGTAACCAGTTTTTCAATGGTGTAATGGTTTAACATAGAAAACTTACCGTTGGCTCTCGATTCTAATCTATCACTCCGATTTGCAAACGGATTTCACTGAAGCTGTAACTTTCATCCCAGAACATAGTTTAGGGGCCATTACCTCTTCAACTATAGTCATTTTTCTTTCGATTGCAAACGTAACCAGTTTTTCAATGGTGTAATGGTTTAACATAGAAAACTTACCGTTGGCTCTCGATTCTAATCTATCACTCCGATTTGTAAACGGATTTCACTGAAGCTGTAACTTTCATCCCAGAACATAGTTTAGGGGCCATTACCTCTTCAACTATAGTCATTTTTCTTTCGATTGCAAACGTAACCAGTTTTTCAATGGTGTAATGGTTTAACATAGAAAACTTACCGTTGGCTCTCGATTCTAATCTATCACTCCGATTTGCAAACGGATTTCACTGAAGCTGTAACTTTCATCCCAGAACATAGTTTAGGGGCCATTACCTCTTCAACTATAGTCATTTTTCTTTCGATTGCAAACGTAACCAGTTTTTCAATGGTGTAATGGTTTAACATAGAAAGAGGGCGTGGCTGGCTGCTGAGCTGCATGGCTGTGTGAGTCCAGAGCTCTCTGCCTGAAACCCTTAGAAAAGCGACTAAAAGCATCCTGAGAAGCCCCAAATTTTCCCAGAAAGATGGCAGGACACCCTGGAAGCGACTGGGAGTACAGAAGAGCGAAAACAGGGAGGAATTACAGCTCCCCAGCGCTGAGAAAGCTGTCTTCCTTCTATGAGGATGAAAACCAAGATGGCCACCGCTATCACAGAGGAGAGGCCCTGGAGAGATCCAGCTACAGGACTCCATCTCCCATACCGCTAAAAAACAGGTACAATCCTCTTCTCACACCATTCCCCAGGGACCATGTAGCGCTGTATGAAGAGGACAGCGACGAAGATGCCTTCCAGCGGCAGCGGCAGGCCAAGAAGTCCCGCGAGCGGAGCCCACTGAAGCCGGGACCTGTAGTACAGCAGCAGGCCGATGCGGACTTCCAGAGCGCCGGGAAGCAGGTACGCGAACGTTCCCCTGATCCAGACGAACGTTTTGACGCATCCGATCCTTCGCATCCCACTGTTCCAGGCGAACGAACGTTCGCATCCGACCATACCAAAAGTTCGCAATACTCCTCTCCAAACGAACAAACGGTCGCATTAACATTGCAAAATGTCAACTCTCTCCCCCAACGTCCCCAAAAGAGTGACAAACAGCTACAGATGGTTGATCCTATGGAATCTTTTCCGGTGTCAGACCAACCGGTCACTCAACAATTCCTAAAAGACTTTATGCTTTCCTTTAGAGCTGGCATTCAGGAAGACATAAGAGATGTCAGGAGAGATTTACAATCACTAGCAGGCCATGTCGCGCAGATTGCTGGTGAAACAGATTCCAGACTCCTTAAACTGGAAAGAAGGATGGAGCAGATGACCATAGCACACAACCATCTTGTCGGAGCACATAAGGAACTCCAAGAACAAAATAAGTTCATGAAGGAGAAGATATCCGACAATGAAGACCGGAATCGCCGGAACAATATCAAAATTAGAGGAGTACCAGAGTCGGTAAGCACCAATGAACTCAAGGATTATGTCAAAGACATTCTTAAATGCACCGCTCCAGACCTCCCAGAGAACGAGCTAGTAATTGATAGGGCCCACCGACTGCCAAAACCCTCACATGTGGCCAAACACCTCCCTCGTGATGTAATCACAAGAATTCATTTTTTCCATGCTAAGGAAAAAATGCTCTCAGCTACAAGAGGAGGAAGGAAATTGCCCAGCCCTTATCAGGACCTTATTCTTTACCAGGACCTCTCCCAAGCTACACTTCATGCCAGGAGGCAATTTTCAGAAGTTACCACCACTTTGCGCCACAGGAAGATTGATTACTCCTGGGGATTCCCTCCCAAGCTTCTAATAAATGACAATGGAACAATCTACGCTGCCAGAAGCCCAAAGGAAGCACGCGACTTGTTGGCTAGATGGGACATCCCAATTTTCATCCCAAGGGACCCCAGGAAGGATAAGCCAATATACCAGGTCTCCCTGTCCAAACAGCTGGCTTCTCCAAGACAAGCTCCCAGGAATGCTACCACCCAACAGATGGACACTGCTCCACCTCCTGACCAAGCGGAAAAAGGAAATTCTGCCGGGGCTTCTTCGGACACATGAGCAGATGGGTATTCACCACATACTTTTTTCCCCCAAGTAGCCTCTTTCCTTAGGGCCTACACTTCTTCCCCCTGAGGGAATCGGCTTGATTCTGAACCACTTGTGGTTGCTCCACCAATCAAGTCCTATTCTTGGAACTGATAGTTCTGAGACCTGTTATCTGTTAACTTTTAACTTTTGGTTTTTGGTTGATTAGTTTAACTGCCTACTTAAGGCTCCTTTGCCTGGAGTCTCAGCAGGGAGGCTCTTGGACCCCCATTCTCCGGGCTAGCAATTAATTGGAGGGTAGAACCGGATGCCCACCAGTTTTTTGCTTCTTCTTCTTCAGTTTTTAGCTTGTTTTGATATGCTGTGTAAAGTGTTGTATTGCCTAACTACTCTTTCTGAATATAGAGGTCTGTCGTGCAGTAGTCCTATGAACAACCCAGGGAGGTCTCGTGATGGTAAGACAAATTGGTATAGTATGTATAACTGCAAATTCATTAATAACAATGATGCAAGACTGTAACATCTTATCTATTAACGTGAGAGGACTGAACTCTTACAGAAAACGTTTTCTACTACAGAAATTAATCAAGGAACGTAAGGCAGACATTGTATGTATTCAGGAGACTCATTTAACCAAAATCTCAGCAAGTAAGTTCAAACTCCATCAATTTTCAAATATTTTTCATTCCACCCTAAAAGGTAATAAAAAGAAAGCTGGAGTAAGTATTGCTTTTAAAGATACTCTAGGCTTAGTGATTGAGGAGACTTTTACCAGTGAAGACGGTAGACTAGTGATAGTACAAGGAAAGATCAACTCTCAGGAATATACTTTCGCAAACATATATGCTCCAAATTCTCACCAACTGAAATTTATTAATAAAAAATTGAAAAAAATCAACACTCTCCAAAAAGGACATCTATTCGTGTCTGGAGATTTCAATGCAGTAGCAGATGTCCAGATAGATTGTACAGCTAGTAGCAGGAGAGCACACTCCATCCTTCAACCTGCATTGATGTCCTTTGAACTCTATGATTCATGGAGATGTTTTCACCCCAAATCACGTGAATATACATATTACTCTCCAGTTCAGAAATCCTTTACTCGCATTGATTACTGCCTGACTGACAGATTCACTTTGCCTTTAATAACTGAAACAGAAATACTACCCAGAATATGGTCAGACCATTCTCCTCTAATCACAAAATTTAAATTACAAAACTCTACCGCTTCCCCCCAATTGTGGAAATTGAACAAATTCATCCTTAATTCTGAGCACACTCTACCCACTATAAAGAAGGAACTTGCTGAGTATTTTGAGTTGAACGACACTAAAGATGTCTCCAAGACAACCTTGTGGAACGCCCACAAGGCTGTTATGCGAGGTGTAATCATAAAATTGAGCTCCATACAAAAGAAAAAAAGAAAAGAAACTACAGACAGATTACTACACAAAATAAAGTCCCTAGAAAAAGAAATTTTTAATAATAAAAAACACCATTTGACTAAAATTCTAGAAGAAACTAGGCAAGAATTGGCAGATATTATGTATTATGACTACGATAAGTGGCAAACTATTCTCCGGGAAAACTGGTACTACGATAACAATAGAGCAGGAAAGGCTATGGCAAGAAAGATTAAGGGTAAAAGAATACACCATAGAATAGTTAAAATAATCCATCCCCAATCAAATACTGCTGTATACCACCCACAAGACATTGTAGACTCCCTTGCTATATATTATGAGAAACTTTATAATTTAGAACTAGACCCAAACACCCATAACCCAAACACCCAAGAGATAGATAACTATCTGGATAAAATTAATCTTCCTTCTCTACCTGACTTTGAGAAGAAGGTACTAGGGTCCCCCTTCAATCAACAAGAAATAATCTATGCCATAAACTCTCTCAAGAATGACAAAGCCCCTGGCCCAGATGGGTATATCAATGAATATTTCAAGAAATTTGTAACTATTTTAGCAAAACCACTCACTGATATGTTCAACGATATAGCAATCACTGGTGTTTTCCCTAAAGAGTCCCTTTCTGCCTTAATTTCTACCATCCCCAAGGAAGACAAGGATCCCTCCGATCCTGCTAACTATAGACCCATTTCCCTACTCAACTCCGACATAAAAATATATGCTAAAGTCATAGCAAATAGGTTAACCCCCTTTATGCCGCAACTTCTCCATTCCGACCAGGTAGGTTTTACAAGAAACAGATCAACTTCTGATGGCACACGCAAGGCACTTGCTTTGATCTACAGAGTTGGGCTCTGTCGAACGCCTACTCTATTAGTATCACTTGATGCGGAGAAGGCGTTCGACAGAGTCAATTGGCTATACCTATCAAGAGTACTGACAAAATTCGGAATCCCCAACTTCCTACATAAGGCGATATTAGCCTTATATACTCAGCCCTCTGCGAAGGTCCTCTCTTCTGGCTCTCTATCCCAGACTTTTAACATTAAGAATGGAACCCGTCAGGGATGCCCCCTCTCGCCACTAATTTTCAATTTATCTATAGAACCCTTAGCCCAGAGTATAAGAGACAACCCCCAAATCCATGGCATAAAATTAAACCAATCAACTACCAAACTAAGTTTATATGCAGACGATATCATTTTATTTCTTCAGAAACCACTATTATCTTTACCTGCTGCTACCACAGAACTCAATAACTTTTCTCGTATCTCCTTTTATAAACTCAACCAAACGAAAACAGTTATTCTTCCATGTTTTATCCCTCAAAAAACTAAAATTACTCTCAAGGAATCCTGCAGCTTCTCTTGGAACGATACAGCAATAAAATACCTGGGTATATACTTGACCCCACAAATAAACCAATTATACAAAGAAAATTACAATCCCTGGTTGAAGAAATTTAAAACTAAACTAGAAGCATTGGCCAAAGTGGAGTATTCCTGGATGGGTAGAGCAGCAGCTTTTAAGATGATAATACTTCCTCAGCTACTCTACCTATTCAGGAACTTACCAATCAAAGCCCCTCAAACCTTCTTTAACAATCTTCAAAAATTACTCAACCAATTTATATTACTGAACAAAAAATCTAGATTTTCCAACAAAATTTTAACTACACACACATCCAATTTAGGCCTGGGAGTTCCCAATATCGAGCTTTATTACAAGGCAACCCTACTAGATCAATCTAGAGCAATATGGCTAGAAGATAAAACTAAACAATGGCTATCTATAGAAGAAGAACAACTCCCAAACAACTCTTACAGACTCTTCCTACATTCAAGGTTGGTCTGGGAGTTCAGACAAAGTAGCTACAATCCTATTACAGCCAACACAGTAAAATTATGGAAAGAGTTTCTAAAACTATCCAAGGAAGAATCTTTAGCCATTGAAATAAATACCCCTCTAACTGCTCTTAACTCAGTTATCAGAAATATTGATCTACAAGATTGGGTTGACTTGGGTATAAAGGAGATTACAGACCTATTGGATACACATGAAATCAAGTCATTCGAAGACTTAATGTCAATCTATAATATCCCCTCCACAGATATTCTCATATATCCCAAAATCAACAAATTTTTAATGAAATACCGATATAATCCCATCACTATTACCCCACAAATTAAGAAATTACTTCAACCAGAAGGAAAAAACATTAAAGGCACATCAATTTTTTATAGAGCCTTACTAACTCTAAAAGAAAAATTCCCCAAATGGCAAGTAGAAAGCTGGCAGGATTACTTGGGATCTGAGATAGACCTGGAAGAATTGGAATTGACTATGAAGTCAGTAAAGCAATCTTCACACTGTGTAAACCATTACGAGGGCCTAATAAAAACTATATGGCTGTGGTACATGTCCCCAGAGAAGATAGCCAAATTTGATATGAATACCTCACCTCTTTGCTGGAGGGGATGCAACATGACGGGTTCCATCGGTCATATACTCTGGGATTGTCCAAAACTAAAAACACTAAGAAACAATATAGAGGGATCCCTGAAGAAATTGCCTGTGTCCTTACAAGCTATCCCCTCGGGCATGGCTTTACTACATCTAGGGATTAGAGACCTACCCCCTCAGGAGAGACTTATATACAACCATATATTTATCGTAACTAGAAATCAAATTGCTGTAAATTGGAAATCTGTAGTTATTCCAACAATTGGAGAAATCCTACGAATTGTCGAATCAAACCTATTAGCCGAAAAAGCTTGGGCAATTCGAAGTGGTGGACTAAAGTCTTTCCTGAGCAGGGCTCGACTCTGGCCTACAGTTTACAAGAGCTCAAAACTCTTGAAATTTTGAGTGTATAGATCCTCTCACGGATCAACCAATGAACAGATATGTGTCTACCTCACGAGACCAACCTCCTTTTACTTCTGAAAATATGGACAATATGCATAATGGGAATGTTGTGACTGTATCTAACAATATCTAATGTGTACATACACCTCAGTCCACACATCCCCGCACGCTGGACCTTCGGATCTACAAAGGCAACACTACACAGCTTGTAGGATAGAATAGTTTAGTTGTTCCCTAGGTTTTACCTAGTATAGCTATTTGTTAGTGTTACAACACTTATGTTTTAGGTTTAGGAATAATTGACCTTCCAACTTACAATCATCATTACAGAATGATACCTTGGAACATTTATAGATTTATAAACTCATAGACTCACACAATCAACCACTAGAAACTCCTTGGTCCCTGTAGACCTGTATCCACATGAACTCATGTGTGATATACGATACCCTAGATATGTCAATACCACTCCCTGGAGTCTCTGTAGGGCGGTGAGATTCCCCCATTCTCCAGGTTGAGAGGATCATACAAAGCATCACACATGTAAATCCTATGGAGTAGAAACTCCAATAAGATACCCCAAATCAGACACGGGATACTGTTTGGGAACGAGACTCCTTACCCAAAATTTTGGTGGAATTTGATAGATTAGATATAGTACTGTCACATTATAACTCCCTTACTTCACAGTATTTATTAGCAACCTACGTCAAGTATTGTTCTTGACTACTCCCACTTATTGGGACAGTGTTTAGATTATTGCAATAAACATCTGAACTTGCAATGTCTACTAATAAAGCTGGTTACCTATTATATTATTCTTGTTATATTATAGTTGTTATATTATATTATTATATGGTTCGTGTAATATTGTATTATTATATTACCTATATTAACATATAAGAATTTATGTAAGAATTTATATAAGAATTCATGTACACTGTTCTAAGCTAACCATAACTTTTTCTTCTGTACTGTAAAAATTTTTCAATAAAAATAAATGGAATTGGTTTAACATAGAAAACTTACCGTTGGCTCTCGATTCTAATCTATCACTCCGATTTGCAAACGGATTTCACTGAAGCTGTAACTTTCATCCCAGAACATAAATTAGGGGCCATTACCTCTTCAACTATAGTCATTTTTCTTTCGATTGCAAACGTAACCAGTTTTTCAATGGTGTAATGGTTTAACATAGAAAACTTACCGTTGGCTCTCGATTCTAATCTATCACTCCGATTTGCAAACGGATTTCACTGAAGCTGTAACTTTCATCCCAGAACATAGTTTAGGGGCCATTACCTCTTCAACTATAGTCATTTTTCTTTCGATTGCAAACGTAACCAGTTTTTCAATGGTGTAATGGTTTAACATAGAAAACTTACCGTTGGCTCTCGATTCTAATCTATCACTCCGATTTGCAAACGGATTTCACTGAAGCTGTAACTTTCATCCCAGAACATAGTTTAGGGGCCATTACCTCTTCAACTATAGTCATTTTTCTTTCGATTGCAAACGTAACCAGTTTTTCAATGGTGTAATGGTTTAACATACAAAACCTACCGTTGGCTCTCGATTCTAATCTATCACTCCGATTTGCAAACGGATTTCACTGAAGCTGTAACTTTCATCCCAGAACATAGTTTAGGGGCCATTACCTCTTCAACTATAGTCATTTTTCTTTCGATTGCAAACGTAACCAGTTTTTCAATGGTGTAATGGTTTAACATAGAAAACTTACCGTTGGCTCTCGATTCTAATCTATCACTCCGATTTGCAAACGGATTTCACTGAAGCTGTAACTTTCATCCCAGAACATAGTTTAGGGGCCATTACCTCTTCAACTATAGTCATTTTTCTTTCGATTGCAAACGTAACCAGTTTTTCAATGGTGTAATGGTTTAACATAGAAAACTTACCGTTGGCTCTCGATTCTAATCTATCACTCCGATTTGCAAACGGATTTCACTGAAGCTGTAACTTTCATCCCAGAACATAGTTTAGGGGCCATTACCTCTTCAACTATAGTCATTTTTCTTTCGATTGCAAACGTAACCAGTTTTTCAATGGTGTAATGGTTTAACATAGAAAACTTACCGTTGGCTCTCGATTCTAATCTATCACTCCGATTTGCAAACGGATTTCACTGAAGCTGTAACTTTCATCCCAGAACATAAATTAGGGGCCATTACCTCTTCAACTATAGTCATTTTTCTTTCGATTGCAAACGTAACCAGTTTTTCAATGGTGTAATGGTTTAACATAGAAAACTTACCGTTGGCTCTCGATTCTAATCTATCACTCCGATTTGCAAACGGATTTCACTGAAGCTGTAACTTTCATCCCAGAACATAGTTTAGGGGCCATTACCTCTTCAACTATAGTCATTTTTCTTTCGATTGCAAACATAACCAGTTTTTCAATGGTGTAATGGTTTAACATAGAAAACTTACCGTTGGCTCTCGATTCTAATCTATCATTCCGATTTGCAAACGGATTTCACTGAAGCTGTAACTTTCATCCCAGAACATAGTTTAGGGGCCATTACCTCTTCAACTATAGTCATTTTTCTTTCGATTGCAAACGTAACCAGTTTTTCAATGGTGTAATGGTTTAACATAGAAAACTTACCGTTGGCTCTCGATTCTAATCTATCACTCCGATTTGCAAACGGATTTCACTGAAGCTGTAACTTTCATCCCAGAACATAGTTTAGGGGCCATTACCTCTTCAACTATAATCATTTTTCTTTCGATTGCAAACGTAACCAGTTTTTCAATGGTGTAATGGTTTAACATACAAAACCTACCGTTGGCTCTCGATTCTAATCTATCACTCCGATTTGCAAACGGATTTCACTGAAGCTGTAACTTTCATCCCAGAACATAGTTTAGGGGCCATTACCTCTTCAACTATAGTCATTTTTCTTTCGATTGCAAACGTAACCAGTTTTTCAATGGTGTAATGGTTTAACATAGAAAACTTACCGTTGGCTCTCGATTCTAATCTATCACTCCGATTTGCAAACGGATTTCACTGAAGCTGTAACTTTCATCCCAGAACATAGTTTAGGGGCCATTACCTCTTCAACTATAGTCATTTTTCTTTCGATTGCAAACGTAACCAGTTTTTCAATGGTGTAATGGTTTAACATAGAAAACTTACCGTTGGCTCTCGATTCTAATCTATCACTCCGATTTGCAAACGGATTTCACTGAAGCTGTAACTTTCATCCCAGAACATAGTTTAGGGGCCATTACCTCTTCAACTATAGTCATTTTTCTTTCGATTGCAAACGTAACCAGTTTTTCAATGGTGTAATGGTTTAACATAGAAAACTTACCGTTGGCTCTCGATTCTAATCTATCACTCCGATTTGCAAACGGATTTCACTGAAGCTGTAACTTTCATCCCAGAACATAAATTAGGGGCCATTACCTCTTCAACTATAGTCATTTTTCTTTCGATTGCAAACGTAACCAGTTTTTCAATGGTGTAATGGTTTAACATAGAAAACTTACCGTTGGCTCTCGATTCTAATCTATCACTCCGATTTGCAAACGGATTTCACTGAAGCTGTAACTTTCATCCCAGAACATAGTTTAGGGGCCATTACCTCTTCAACTATAGTCATTTTTCTTTCGATTGCAAACGTAACCAGTTTTTCAATGGTGTAATGGTTTAACATAGAAAACTTACCGTTGGCTCTCGATTCTAATCTATCACTCCGATTTGCAAACGGATTTCACTGAAGCTGTAACTTTCATCCCAGAACATAGTTTAGGGGCCATTACCTCTTCAACTATAGTCATTTTTCTTTCGATTGCAAACGTAACCAGTTTTTCAATGGTGTAATGGTTTAACATAGAAAACTTACCGTTGGCTCTCGATTCTAATCTATCACTCCGATTTGCAAACGGATTTCACTGAAGCTGTAACTTTCATCCCAGAACATAGTTTAGGGGCCATTACCTCTTCAACTATAATCATTTTTCTTTCGATTGCAAACGTAACCAGTTTTTCAATGGTGTAATGGTTTAACATACAAAACCTACCGTTGGCTCTCGATTCTAATCTATCACTCCGATTTGCAAACGGATTTCACTGAAGCTGTAACTTTCATCCCAGAACATAGTTTAGGGGCCATTACCTCTTCAACTATAGTCATTTTTCTTTCGATTGCAAACGTAACCAGTTTTTCAATGGTGTAATGGTTTAACATAGAAAACTTACCGTTGGCTCTCGATTCTAATCTATCACTCCGATTTGCAAACGGATTTCACTGAAGCTGTAACTTTCATCCCAGAACATAGTTTAGGGGCCATTACCTCTTCAACTATAATCATTTTTCTTTCGATTGCAAACGTAACCAGTTTTTCAATGGTGTAATGGTTTAACATACAAAACCTACCGTTGGCTCTCGATTCTAATCTATCACTCCGATTTGCAAACGGATTTCACTGAAGCTGTAACTTTCATCCCAGAACATAGTTTAGGGGCCATTACCTCTTCAACTATAGTCATTTTTCTTTCGATTGCAAACGTAACCAGTTTTTCAATGGTGTAATGGTTTATCATAGAAAACTTACCGTTGGCTCTCGATTCTAATCTATCACTCCGATTTGCAAACGGATTTCACTGAAGCTGTAACTTTCATCCCAGAACATAGTTTAGGGGCCATTACCTCTTCAACTATAGTCATTTTTCTTTCGATTGCAAACGTAACCAGTTTTTCAATGGTGTAATGGTTTAACATAGAAAACTTACCGTTGGCTTTCGATTCTAATCTATCACTCCGATTTGCAAACGGATTTCACTGAAGCTGTAACTTTCATCCCAGAACATAGTTTAGGGGCCATTACCTCTTCAACTATAGTCATTTTTCTTTCGATTGCAAACGTAACCAGTTTTTCAATGGTGTAATGGTTTAACATAGAAAACTTACCGTTGGCTCTCGATTCTAATCTATCACTCCGATTTGCAAACGGATTTCACTGAAGCTGTAACTTTCATCCCAGAACATAGTTTAGGGGCCATTACCTCTTCAACTATAGTCATTTTTCTTTCGATTGCAAACGTAACCAGTTTTTCAATGGTGTAATGGTTTAACATAGAAAACTTACCGTTGGCTCTCGATTCTAATCTATCACTCCGATTTGCAAACGGATTTCACTGAAGCTGTAACTTTCATCCCAGAACATAGTTTAGGGGCCATTACCTCTTCAACTATAATCATTTTTCTTTCGATTGCAAACGTAACCAGTTTTTCAATGGTGTAATGGTTTAACATACAAAACCTACCGTTGGCTCTCGATTCTAATCTATCACTCCGATTTGCAAACGGATTTCACTGAAGCTGTAACTTTCATCCCAGAACATAGTTTAGGGGCCATTACCTCTTCAACTATAGTCATTTTTCTTTCGATTGCAAACGTAACCAGTTTTTCAATGGTGTAATGGTTTAACATAGAAAACTTACCGTTGGCTCTCGATTCTAATCTATCACTCCGATTTGCAAACGGATTTCACTGAAGCTGTAACTTTCATCCCAGAACATAGTTTAGGGGCCATTACCTCTTCAACTATAATCATTTTTCTTTCGATTGCAAACGTAACCAGTTTTTCAATGGTGTAATGGTTTAACATACAAAACCTACCGTTGGCTCTCGATTCTAATCTATCACTCCGATTTGCAAACGGATTTCACTGAAGCTGTAACTTTCATCCCAGAACATAGTTTAGGGGCCATTACCTCTTCAACTATAGTCATTTTTCTTTCGATTGCAAACGTAACCAGTTTTTCAATGGTGTAATGGTTTAACATAGAAAACTTACCGTTGGCTCTCGATTCTAATCTATCACTCCGATTTGCAAACGGATTTCACTGAAGCTGTAACTTTCATCCCAGAACATAGTTTAGGGGCCATTACCTCTTCAACTATAGTCATTTTTCTTTCGATTGCAAACGTAACCAGTTTTTCAATGGTGTAATGGTTTAACATAGAAAACTTACCGTTGGCTCTCGATTCTAATCTATCACTCCGATTTGCAAACGGATTTCACTGAAGCTGTAACTTTCATCCCAGAACATAGTTTAGGGGCCATTACCTCTTCAACTATAGTCATTTTTCTTTCGATTGCAAACGTAACCAGTTTTTCAATGGTGTAATGGTTTAACATAGAAAACTTACCGTTGGCTCTCGATTCTAATCTATCACTCCGATTTGCAAACGGATTTCACTGAAGCTGTAACTTTCATCCCAGAACATAGTTTAGGGGCCATTACCTCTTCAACTATAGTCATTTTTCTTTCGATTGCAAACGTAACCAGTTTTTCAATGGTGTAATGGTTTAACATAGAAAACTTACCGTTGGCTCTCGATTCTAATCTATCACTCCGATTTGCAAACGGATTTCACTGAAGCTGTAACTTTCATCCCAGAACATAGTTTAGGGGCCATTACCTCTTCAACTATAGTCATTTTTCTTTCGATTGCAAACGTAACCAGTTTTTCAATGGTGTAATGGTTTAACATAGAAAACTTACCGTTGGCTCTCGATTCTAATCTATCACTCCGATTTGCAAACGGATTTCACTGAAGCTGTAACTTTCATCCCAGAACATAGTTTAGGGGCCATTACCTCTTCAACTATAGTCATTTTTCTTTCGATTGCAAACGTAACCAGTTTTTCAATGGTGTAATGGTTTAACATAGAAAACTTACCGTTGGCTCTCGATTCTAATCTATCACTCCGATTTGCAAACGGATTTCACTGAAGCTGTAACTTTCATCCCAGAACATAGTTTAGGGGCCATTACCTCTTCAACTATAGTCATTTTTCTTTCGATTGCAAACGTAACCAGTTTTTCAATGGTGTAATGGTTTAACATAGAAAACTTACCGTTGGCTCTCGATTCTAATCTATCACTCCGATTTGCAAACGGATTTCACTGAAGCTGTAACTTTCATCCCAGAACATAGTTTAGGGGCCATTACCTCTTCAACTATAATCATTTTTCTTTCGATTGCAAACGTAACCAGTTTTTCAATGGTGTAATGGTTTAACATACAAAACCTACCGTTGGCTCTCGATTCTAATCTATCACTCCGATTTGCAAACGGATTTCACTGAAGCTGTAACTTTCATCCCAGAACATAGTTTAGGGGCCATTACCTCTTCAACTATAGTCATTTTTCTTTCGATTGCAAACGTAACCAGTTTTTCAATGGTGTAATGGTTTAACATAGAAAACTTACCGTTGGCTCTCGATTCTAATCTATCACTCCGATTTGCAAACGGATTTCACTGAAGCTGTAACTTTCATCCCAGAACATAGTTTAGGGGCCATTACCTCTTCAACTATAATCATTTTTCTTTCGATTGCAAACGTAACCAGTTTTTCAATGGTGTAATGGTTTAACATACAAAACCTACCGTTGGCTCTCGATTCTAATCTATCACTCCGATTTGCAAACGGATTTCACTGAAGCTGTAACTTTCATCCCAGAACATAAATTAGGGGCCATTACCTCTTCAACTATAGTCATTTTTCTTTCGATTGCAAACGTAACCAGTTTTCAATGGTGTAATGGTTTAACATAGAAAACTTACCGTTGGCTCTCGATTCTAATCTATCACTCCGATTTGCAAACGGATTTCACTGAAGCTGTAACTTTCATCCCAGAACATAGTTTAGGGGCCATTACCTCTTCAACTATAAGTCATTTTTCTTTCGATTGCAAACAGTAACCAGTTTTTCAATGGTGTAATGGTTTAACATAGAAAACCTACCGTTGGCTCTCGATTCTAATCTATCACTCCGATTTGCAAACGGATTTCACTGAAGCTGTAACTTTCATCCCAGAACATAGTTTAGGGGCCATTACCTCTTCAACTATAGTCATTTTTCTTTCGATTGCAAACGTAACCAGTTTTTCAATGGTGTAATGGTTTAACATAGAAAACTTACCGTTGGCTCTCGATTCTAATCTATCACTCCGATTTGCAAACGGATTTCACTGAAGCTGTAACTTTCATCCCAGAACATAGTTTAGGGGCCATTACCTCTTCAACTATAGTCATTTTTCTTTCGATTGCAAACGTAACCAGTTTTTCAATGGTGTAATGGTTTAACATAGAAAACTTACCGTTGGCTCTCGATTCTAATCTATCACTCCGATTTGCAAACGGATTTCACTGAAGCTGTAACTTTCATCCCAGAACATAGTTTAGGGGCCATTACCTCTTCAACTATAGTCATTTTTCTTTCGATTGCAAACGTAACCAGTTTTTCAATGGTGTAATGGTTTAACATAGAAAACTTACCGTTGGCTCTCGATTCTAATCTATCACTCCGATTTGCAAACGGATTTCACTGAAGCTGTAACTTTCATCCCAGAACATAGTTTAGGGGCCATTACCTCTTCAACTATAGTCATTTTTCTTTCGATTGCAAACGTAACCAGTTTTTCAATGGTGTAATGGTTTAACATAGAAAACTTACCGTTGGCTCTCGATTCTAATCTATCACTCCGATTTGCAAACGGATTTCACTGAAGCTGTAACTTTCATCCCAGAACATAGTTTAGGGGCCATTACCTCTTCAACTATAGTCATTTTTCTTTCGATTGCAAACGTAACCAGTTTTTCAATGGTGTAATGGTTTAACATAGAAAACTTACCGTTGGCTCTCGATTCTAATCTATCACTCCGATTTGCAAACGGATTTCACTGAAGCTGTAACTTTCATCCCAGAACATAGTTTAGGGGCCATTACCTCTTCAACTATAGTCATTTTTCTTTCGATTGCAAACGTAACCAGTTTTTCAATGGTGTAATGGTTTAACATAGAAAACTTACCGTTGGCTCTCGATTCTAATCTATCACTCCGATTTGCAAACGGATTTCACTGAAGCTGTAACTTTCATCCCAGAACATAGTTTAGGGGCCATTACCTCTTCAACTATAGTCATTTTTCTTTCGATTGCAAACGTAACCAGTTTTTCAATGGTGTAATGGTTTAACATAGAAAACTTACCGTTGGCTCTCGATTCTAATCTATCACTCCGATTTGCAAACGGATTTCACTGAAGCTGTAACTTTCATCCCAGAACATAGTTTAGGGGCCATTACCTCTTCAACTATAGTCATTTTTCTTTCGATTGCAAACGTAACCAGTTTTTCAATGGTGTAATGGTTTAACATAGAAAACTTACCGTTGGCTCTCGATTCTAATCTATCACTCCGATTTGCAAACGGATTTCACTGAAGCTGTAACTTTCATCCCAGAACATAGTTTAGGGGCCATTACCTCTTCAACTATAGTCATTTTTCTTTCGATTGCAAACGTAACCAGTTTTTCAATGGTGTAATGGTTTAACATAGAAAAACTTACCGTTGGCTCTCGATTCTAATCTATCACTCCGATTTGCAAACGGATTTCACTGAAGCTGTAACTTTCATCCCAGAACATAGTTTAGGGGCCATTACCTCTTCAACTATAGTCATTTTTCTTTCGATTGCAAACGTAACCAGTTTTTCAATGGTGTAATGGTTTAACATAGAAAACTTACCGTTGGCTCTCGATTCTAATCTATCACTCCGATTTGCAAACGGATTTCACTGAAGCTGTAACTTTCATCCCAGAACATAGTTTAGGGGCCATTACCTCTTCAACTATAATCATTTTTCTTTCGATTGCAAACGTAACCAGTTTTTCAATGGTGTAATGGTTTAACATACAAAACCTACCGTTGGCTCTCGATTCTAATCTATCACTCCGATTTGCAAACGGATTTCACTGAAGCTGTAACTTTCATCCCAGAACATAGTTTAGGGGCCATTACCTCTTCAACTATAGTCATTTTTCTTTCGATTGCAAACGTAACCAGTTTTTCAATGGTGTAATGGTTTAACATAGAAAACTTACCGTTGGCTCTCGATTCTAATCTATCACTCCGATTTGCAAACGGATTTCACTGAAGCTGTAACTTTCATCCCAGAACATAGTTTAGGGGCCATTACCTCTTCAACTATAGTCATTTTTCTTTCGATTGCAAACGTAACCAGTTTTTCAATGGTGTAATGGTTTAACATAGAAAACCTACCGTTGGCTCTCGATTCTAATCTATCACTCCGATTTGCAAACGGATTTCACTGAAGCTGTAACTTTCATCCCAGAACATAGTTTAGGGGCCATTACCTCTTCAACTATAGTCATTTTTCTTTCGATTGCAAACGTAACCAGTTTTTCAATGGTGTAATGGTTTAACATAGAAAACTTACCGTTGGCTCTCGATTCTAATCTATCACTCCGATTTGCAAACGGATTTCACTGAAGCTGTAACTTTCATCCCAGAACATAGTTTAGGGGCCATTACCTCTTCAACTATAGTCATTTTTCTTTCGATTGCAAACGTAACCAGTTTTTCAATGGTGTAATGGTTTAACATAGAAAACTTACCGTTGGCTCTCGATTCTAATCTATCACTCCGATTTGCAAACGGATTTCACTGAAGCTGTAACTTTCATCCCAGAACATAGTTTAGGGGCCATTACCTCTTCAACTATAGTCATTTTTCTTTCGATTGCAAACGTAACCAGTTTTTCAATGGTGTAATGGTTTAACATAGAAAACTTACCGTTGGCTCTCGATTCTAATCTATCACTCCGATTTGCAAACGGATTTCACTGAAGCTGTAACTTTCATCCCAGAACATAGTTTAGGGGCCATTACCTCTTCAACTATAGTCATTTTTCTTTCGATTGCAAACGTAACCAGTTTTTCAATGGTGTAATGGTTTAACATAGAAAACTTACCGTTGGCTCTCGATTCTAATCTATCACTCCGATTTGCAAACGGATTTCACTGAAGCTGTAACTTTCATCCCAGAACATAGTTTAGGGGCCATTACCTCTTCAACTATAATCATTTTTCTTTCGATTGCAAACGTAACCAGTTTTTCAATGGTGTAATGGTTTAACATACAAAACCTACCGTTGGCTCTCGATTCTAATCTATCACTCCGATTTGCAAACGGATTTCACTGAAGCTGTAACTTTCATCCCAGAACATAGTTTAGGGGCCATTACCTCTTCAACTATAGTCATTTTTCTTTCGATTGCAAACGTAACCAGTTTTTCAATGGTGTAATGGTTTAACATAGAAAACTTACCGTTGGCTCTCGATTCTAATCTATCACTCCGATTTGCAAACGGATTTCACTGAAGCTGTAACTTTCATCCCAGAACATAGTTTAGGGGCCATTACCTCTTCAACTATAGTCATTTTTCTTTCGATTGCAAACGTAACCAGTTTTTCAATGGTGTAATGGTTTAACATAGAAAACTTACCGTTGGCTCTCGATTCTAATCTATCACTCCGATTTGCAAACGGATTTCACTGAAGCTGTAACTTTCATCCCAGAACATAGTTTAGGGGCCATTACCTCTTCAACTATAGTCATTTTTCTTTCGATTGCAAACGTAACCAGTTTTTCAATGGTGTAATGGTTTAACATAGAAAACTTACCGTTGGCTCTCGATTCTAATCTATCACTCCGATTTGCAAACGGATTTCACTGAAGCTGTAACTTTCATCCCAGAACATAGTTTAGGGGCCATTACCTCTTCAACTATAGTCATTTTTCTTTCGATTGCAAACGTAACCAGTTTTTCAATGGTGTAATGGTTTAACATAGAAAACTTACCGTTGGCTCTCGATTCTAATCTATCACTCCGATTTGCAAACGGATTTCACTGAAGCTGTAACTTTCATCCCAGAACATAGTTTAGGGGCCATTACCTCTTCAACTATAGTCATTTTTCTTTCGATTGCAAACGTAACCAGTTTTTCAATGGTGTAATGGTTTAACATAGAAAACTTACCGTTGGCTCTCGATTCTAATCTATCACTCCGATTTGCAAACGGATTTCACTGAAGCTGTAACTTTCATCCCAGAACATAGTTTAGGGGCCATTACCTCTTCAACTATAGTCATTTTTCTTTCGATTGCAAACGTAACCAGTTTTTCAATGGTGTAATGGTTTAACATAGAAAACTTACCGTTGGCTCTCGATTCTAATCTATCACTCCGATTTGCAAACGGATTTCACTGAAGCTGTAACTTTCATCCCAGAACATAGTTTAGGGGCCATTACCTCTTCAACTATAGTCATTTTTCTTTCGATTGCAAACGTAACCAGTTTTTCAATGGTGTAATGGTTTAACATAGAAAACTTACCGTTGGCTCTCGATTCTAATCTATCACTCCGATTTGCAAACGGATTTCACTGAAGCTGTAACTTTCATCCCAGAACATAGTTTAGGGGCCATTACCTCTTCAACTATAGTCATTTTTCTTTCGATTGCAAACGTAACCAGTTTTTCAATGGTGTAATGGTTTAACATAGAAAACTTACCGTTGGCTCTCGATTCTAATCTATCACTCCGATTTGCAAACGGATTTCACTGAAGCTGTAACTTTCATCCCAGAACATAGTTTAGGGGCCATTACCTCTTCAACTATAGTCATTTTTCTTTCGATTGCAAACGTAACCAGTTTTTCAATGGTGTAATGGTTTAACATAGAAAACTTACCGTTGGCTCTCGATTCTAATCTATCACTCCGATTTGCAAACGGATTTCACTGAAGCTGTAACTTTCATCCCAGAACATAGTTTAGGGGCCATTACCTCTTCAACTATAGTCATTTTTCTTTCGATTGCAAACGTAACCAGTTTTTCAATGGTGTAATGGTTTAACATAGAAAACTTACCGTTGGCTCTCGATTCTAATCTATCACTCCGATTTGCAAACGGATTTCACTGAAGCTGTAACTTTCATCCCAGAACATAGTTTAGGGGCCATTACCTCTTCAACTATAGTCATTTTTCTTTCGATTGCAAACGTAACCAGTTTTTCAATGGTGTAATGGTTTAACATAGAAAACTTACCGTTGGCTCTCGATTCTAATCTATCACTCCGATTTGCAAACGGATTTCACTGAAGCTGTAACTTTCATCCCAGAACATAGTTTAGGGGCCATTACCTCTTCAACTATAGTCATTTTTCTTTCGATTGCAAACGTAACCAGTTTTTCAATGGTGTAATGGTTTAACATAGAAAACTTACCGTTGGCTCTCGATTCTAATCTATCACTCCGATTTGCAAACGGATTTCACTGAAGCTGTAACTTTCATCCCAGAACATAGTTTAGGGGCCATTACCTCTTCAACTATAGTCATTTTTCTTTCGATTGCAAACGTAACCAGTTTTTCAATGGTGTAATGGTTTAACATAGAAAACTTACCGTTGGCTCTCGATTCTAATCTATCACTCCGATTTGCAAACGGATTTCACTGAAGCTGTAACTTTCATCCCAGAACATAGTTTAGGGGCCATTACCTCTTCAACTATAGTCATTTTTCTTTCGATTGCAAACGTAACCAGTTTTTCAATGGTGTAATGGTTTAACATAGAAAACTTACCGTTGGCTCTCGATTCTAATCTATCACTCCGATTTGCAAACGGATTTCACTGAAGCTGTAACTTTCATCCCAGAACATAGTTTAGGGGCCATTACCTCTTCAACTATAGTCATTTTTCTTTCGATTGCAAACGTAACCAGTTTTTCAATGGTGTAATGGTTTAACATAGAAAACTTACCGTTGGCTCTCGATTCTAATCTATCACTCCGATTTGCAAACGGATTTCACTGAAGCTGTAACTTTCATCCCAGAACATAGTTTAGGGGCCATTACCTCTTCAACTATAGTCATTTTTCTTTCGATTGCAAACGTAACCAGTTTTTCAATGGTGTAATGGTTTAACATAGCAAAACTTACCGTTGGCTCTCGATTCTAATCTATCACTCCGATTTGCAAACGGATTTCACTGAAGCTGTAACTTTCATCCCAGAACATAGTTTAGGGGCCATTACCTCTTCAACTATAGTCATTTTTCTTTCGATTGCAAACGTAACCAGTTTTTCAATGGTGTAATGGTTTAACATAGAAAACTTACCGTTGGCTCTCGATTCTAATCTATCACTCCGATTTGCAAACGGATTTCACTGAAGCTGTAACTTTCATCCCAGAACATAGTTTAGGGGCCATTACCTCTTCAACTATAGTCATTTTTCTTTCGATTGCAAACGTAACCAGTTTTTCAATGGTGTAATGGTTTAACATAGAAAACTTACCGTTGGCTCTCGATTCTAATCTATCACTCCGATTTGCAAACGGATTTCACTGAAGCTGTAACTTTCATCCCAGAACATAGTTTAGGGGCCATTGACCTCTTCAACTATAGTCATTTTTCTTTCGATTGCAAACGTAACCAGTTTTTCAATGGTGTAATGGTTTAACATAGAAAACTTACCGTTGGCTCTCGATTCTAATCTATCACTCCGATTTGCAAACGGATTTCACTGAAGCTGTAACTTTCATCCCAGAACATAGTTTAGGGGCCATTACCTCTTCAACTATAGTCATTTTTCTTTCGATTGCAAACGTAACCAGTTTTTCAATGGTGTAATGGTTTAACATAGAAAACTTACCGTTGGCTCTCGATTCTAATCTATCACTCCGATTTGCAAACGGATTTCACTGAAGCTGTAACTTTCATCCCAGAACATAGTTTAGGGGCCATTACCTCTTCAACTATAGTCATTTTTCTTTCGATTGCAAACGTAACCAGTTTTTCAATGGTGTAATGGTTTAACATAGAAAACTTACCGTTGGCTCTCGATTCTAATCTATCACTCCGATTTGCAAACGGATTTCACTGAAGCTGTAACTTTCATCCCAGAACATAGTTTAGGGGCCATTACCTCTTCAACTATAGTCATTTTTCTTTCGATTGCAAACGTAACCAGTTTTTCAATGGTGTAATGGTTTAACATAGAAAACTTACCGTTGGCTCTCGATTCTAATCTATCACTCCGATTTGCAAACGGATTTCACTGAAGCTGTAACTTTCATCCCAGAACATAGTTTAGGGGCCATTACCTCTTCAACTATAGTCATTTTTCTTTCGATTGCAAACGTAACCAGTTTTTCAATGGTGTAATGGTTTAACATAGAAAACTTACCGTTGGCTCTCGATTCTAATCTATCACTCCGATTTGCAAACGGATTTCACTGAAGCTGTAACTTTCATCCCAGAACATAGTTTAGGGGCCATTACCTCTTCAACTATAGTCATTTTTCTTTCGATTGCAAACGTAACCAGTTTTTCAATGGTGTAATGGTTTAACATAGAAAACTTACCGTTGGCTCTCGATTCTAATCTATCACTCCGATTTGCAAACGGATTTCACTGAAGCTGTAACTTTCATCCCAGAACATAGTTTAGGGGCCATTACCTCTTCAACTATAGTCATTTTTCTTTCGATTGCAAACGTAACCAGTTTTTCAATGGTGTAATGGTTTAACATAGAAAACTTACCGTTGGCTCTCGATTCTAATCTATCACTCCGATTTGCAAACGGATTTCACTGAAGCTGTAACTTTCATCCCAGAACATAGTTTAGGGGCCATTACCTCTTCAACTATAGTCATTTTTCTTTCGATTGCAAACGTAACCAGTTTTTCAATGGTGTAATGGTTTAACATAGAAAACTTACCGTTGGCTCTCGATTCTAATCTATCACTCCGATTTGCAAACGGATTTCACTGAAGCTGTAACTTTCATCCCAGAACATAGTTTAGGGGCCATTACCTCTTCAACTATAGTCATTTTTCTTTCGATTGCAAACGTAACCAGTTTTTCAATGGTGTAATGGTTTAACATAGAAAACTTACCGTTGGCTCTCGATTCTAATCTATCACTCCGATTTGCAAACGGATTTCACTGAAGCTGTAACTTTCATCCCAGAACATAGTTTAGGGGCCATTACCTCTTCAACTATAGTCATTTTTCTTTCGATTGCAAACGTAACCAGTTTTTCAATGGTGTAATGGTTTAACATAGAAAACTTACCGTTGGCTCTCGATTCTAATCTATCACTCCGATTTGCAAACGGATTTCACTGAAGCTGTAACTTTCATCCCAGAACATAGTTTAGGGGCCATTACCTCTTCAACTATAGTCATTTTTTCTTTCGATTGCAAACGTAACCAGTTTTTCAATGGTGTAATGGTTTAACATAGAAAACTTACCGTTGGCTCTCGATTCTAATCTATCACTCCGATTTGCAAACGGATTTCACTGAAGCTGTAACTTTCATCCCAGAACATAGTTTAGGGGCCATTACCTCTTCAACTATAGTCATTTTTCTTTCGATTGCAAACGTAACCAGTTTTTCAATGGTGTAATGGTTTAACATAGAAAACTTACCGTTGGCTCTCGATTCTAATCTATCACTCCGATTTGCAAACGGATTTCACTGAAGCTGTAACTTTCATCCCAGAACATAGTTTAGGGGCCATTACCTCTTCAACTATAGTCATTTTTCTTTCGATTGCAAACGTAACCAGTTTTTCAATGGTGTAATGGTTTAACATAGAAAACTTACCGTTGGCTCTCGATTCTAATCTATCACTCCGATTTGCAAACGGATTTCACTGAAGCTGTAACTTTCATCCAGAACATAGTTTAGGGGCCATTACCTCTTCAACTATAGTCATTTTTCTTTCGATTGCAAACGTAACCAGTTTTTCAATGGTGTAATGGTTTAACATAGAAAACTTACCGTTGGCTCTCGATTCTAATCTATCACTCCGATTTGCAAACGGATTTCACTGAAGCTGTAACTTTCATCCCAGAACATAGTTTAGGGGCCATTACCTCTTCAACTATAGTCATTTTTCTTTCGATTGCAAACGTAACCAGTTTTTCAATGGTGTAATGGTTTAACATAGAAAACTTACCGTTGGCTCTCGATTCTAATCTATCACTCCGATTTGCAAACGGATTTCACTGAAGCTGTAACTTTCATCCCAGAACATAGTTTAGGGGCCATTACCTCTTCAACTATAGTCATTTTTCTTTCGATTGCAAACGTAACCAGTTTTTCAATGGTGTAATGGTTTAACATAGAAAACTTACCGTTGGCTCTCGATTCTAATCTATCACTCCGATTTGCAAACGGATTTCACTGAAGCTGTAACTTTCATCCCAGAACATAGTTTAGGGGCCATTACCTCTTCAACTATAGTCATTTTTCTTTCGATTGCAAACGTAACCAGTTTTTCAATGGTGTAATGGTTTAACATAGAAAACTTACCGTTGGCTCTCGATTCTAATCTATCACTCCGATTTGCAAACGGATTTCACTGAAGCTGTAACTTTCATCCCAGAACATAGTTTAGGGGCCATTACCTCTTCAACTATAGTCATTTTTCTTTCGATTGCAAACGTAACCAGTTTTTCAATGGTGTAATGGTTTAACATAGAAAACTTACCGTTGGCTCTCGATTCTAATCTATCACTCCGATTTGCAAACGGATTTCACTGAAGCTGTAACTTTCATCCCAGAACATAGTTTAGGGGCCATTACCTCTTCAACTATAGTCATTTTTCTTTCGATTGCAAACGTAACCAGTTTTTCAATGGTGTAATGGTTTAACATAGAAAACTTACCGTTGGCTCTCGATTCTAATCTATCACTCCGATTTGCAAACGGATTTCACTGAAGCTGTAACTTTCATCCCAGAACATAGTTTAGGGGCCATTACCTCTTCAACTATAGTCATTTTTCTTTCGATTGCAAACGTAACCAGTTTTTCAATGGTGTAATGGTTTAACATAGAAAACTTACCGTTGGCTCTCGATTCTAATCTATCACTCCGATTTGCAAACGGATTTCACTGAAGCTGTAACTTTCATCCCAGAACATAGTTTAGGGGCCATTACCTCTTCAACTATAGTCATTTTTCTTTCGATTGCAAACGTAACCAGTTTTTCAATGGTGTAATGGTTTAACATAGAAAACTTACCGTTGGCTCTCGATTCTAATCTATCACTCCGATTTGCAAACGGATTTCACTGAAGCTGTAACTTTCATCCCAGAACATAGTTTAGGGGCCATTACCTCTTCAACTATAGTCATTTTTCTTTCGATTGCAAACGTAACCAGTTTTTCAATGGTGTAATGGTTTAACATAGAAAACTTACCGTTGGCTCTCGATTCTAATCTATCACTCCGATTTGCAAACGGATTTCACTGAAGCTGTAACTTTCATCCCAGAACATAGTTTAGGGGCCATTACCTCTTCAACTATAGTCATTTTTCTTTCGATTGCAAACGTAACCAGTTTTTCAATGGTGTAATGGTTTAACATAGAAAACTTACCGTTGGCTCTCGATTCTAATCTATCACTCCGATTTGCAAACGGATTTCACTGAAGCTGTAACTTTCATCCCAGAACATAGTTTAGGGGCCATTACCTCTTCAACTATAGTCATTTTTCTTTCGATTGCAAACGTAACCAGTTTTTCAATGGTGTAATGGTTTAACATAGAAAACTTACCGTTGGCTCTCGATTCTAATCTATCACTCCGATTTGCAAACGGATTTCACTGAAGCTGTAACTTTCATCCCAGAACATAGTTTAGGGGCCATTACCTCTTCAACTATAGTCATTTTTCTTTCGATTGCAAACGTAACCAGTTTTTCAATGGTGTAATGGTTTAACATAGAAAACTTACCGTTGGCTCTCGATTCTAATCTATCACTCCGATTTGCAAACGGATTTCACTGAAGCTGTAACTTTCATCCCAGAACATAGTTTAGGGGCCATTACCTCTTCAACTATAGTCATTTTTCTTTCGATTGCAAACGTAACCAGTTTTTCAATGGTGTAATGGTTTAACATAGAAAACTTACCGTTGGCTCTCGATTCTAATCTATCACTCCGATTTGCAAACGGATTTCACTGAAGCTGTAACTTTCATCCCAGAACATAGTTTAGGGGCCATTACCTCTTCAACTATAGTCATTTTTCTTTCGATTGCAAACGTAACCAGTTTTTCAATGGTGTAATGGTTTAACATAGAAAACTTACCGTTGGCTCTCGATTCTAATCTATCACTCCGATTTGCAAACGGATTTCACTGAAGCTGTAACTTTCATCCCAGAACATAGTTTAGGGGCCATTACCTCTTCAACTATAGTCATTTTTCTTTCGATTGCAAACGTAACCAGTTTTTCAATGGTGTAATGGTTTAACATAGAAAACCTTACCGTTGGCTCTCGATTCTAATCTATCACTCCGATTTGCAAACGGATTTCACTGAAGCTGTAACTTTCATCCCAGAACATAGTTTAGGGGCCATTACCTCTTCAACTATAGTCATTTTTCTTTCGATTGCAAACGTAACCAGTTTTTCAATGGTGTAATGGTTTAACATAGAAAACTTACCGTTGGCTCTCGATTCTAATCTATCACTCCGATTTGCAAACGGATTTCACTGAAGCTGTAACTTTCATCCCAGAACATAGTTTAGGGGCCATTACCTCTTCAACTATAGTCATTTTTCTTTCGATTGCAAACGTAACCAGTTTTTCAATGGTGTAATGGTTTAACATAGAAAACTACCGTTGGCTCTCGATTCTAATCTATCACTCCGATTTGCAAACGGATTTCACTGAAGCTGTAACTTTCATCCCAGAACATAGTTTAGGGGCCATTACCTCTTCAACTATAGTCATTTTTCTTTCGATTGCAAACGTAACCAGTTTTTCAATGGTGTAATGGTTTAACATAGAAAACTTACCGTTGGCTCTCGATTCTAATCTATCACTCCGATTTGCAAACGGATTTCACTGAAGCTGTAACTTTCATCCCAGAACATAGTTTAGGGGCCATTACCTCTTCAACTATAGTCATTTTTCTTTCGATTGCAAACGTAACCAGTTTTTCAATGGTGTAATGGTTTAACATAGAAAACCTTACCGTTGGCTCTCGATTCTAATCTATCACTCCGATTTGCAAACGGATTTCACTGAAGCTGTAACTTTCATCCCAGAACATAGTTTAGGGGCCATTACCTCTTCAACTATAGTCATTTTTCTTTCGATTGCAAACGTAACCAGTTTTTCAATGGTGTAATGGTTTAACATAGAAAACTTACCGTTGGCTCTCGATTCTAATCTATCACTCCGATTTGCAAACGGATTTCACTGAAGCTGTAACTTTCATCCCAGAACATAGTTTAGGGGCCATTACCTCTTCAACTATAGTCATTTTTCTTTCGATTGCAAACGTAACCAGTTTTTCAATGGTGTAATGGTTTAACATAGAAAACTTACCGTTGGCTCTCGATTCTAATCTATCACTCCGATTTGCAAACGGATTTCACTGAAGCTGTAACTTTCATCCCAGAACATAGTTTAGGGGCCATTACCTCTTCAACTATAGTCATTTTTCTTTCGATTGCAAACGTAACCAGTTTTTCAATGGTGTAATGGTTTAACATAGAAAACTTACCGTTGGCTCTCGATTCTAATCTATCACTCCGATTTGCAAACGGATTTCACTGAAGCTGTAACTTTCATCCCAGAACATAGTTTAGGGGCCATTACCTCTTCAACTATATCATTTTTCTTTCGATTGCAAACGTAACCAGTTTTTCAATGGTGTAATGGTTTAACATACAAAACCTACCGTTGGCTCTCGATTCTAATCTATCACTCCGATTTGCAAACGGATTTCACTGAAGCTGTAACTTTCATCCCAGAACAATAGTTTAGGGGCCATTACCTCTTCAACTATAATCATTTTTCTTTCGATTGCAAACGTAACCAGTTTTCAATGGTGTAATGGTTTAACATACAAAACCTACCGTTGGCTCTCGATTCTAATCTATCACTCCGATTTGCAAACGGATTTCACTGAAGCTGTAACTTTCATCGAACATAGTTTAGGGGCCATTACCTCTTCAACTATAGTCATTTTTCTTTCGATTGCAAACGTAACCAGTTTTTCAATGGTGTAATGGTTTAACATAGAAAACTTACCGTTGGCTCTCGATTCTAATCTATCACTCCGATTTGCAAACGGATTTCACTGAAGCTGTAACTTTCATCCCAGAACATAGTTTAGGGGCCATTACCTCTTCAACTATAGTCATTTTTCTTTCGATTGCAAACGTAACCAGTTTTTCAATGGTGTAATGGTTTAACATAGAAAACTTACCGTTGGCTCTCGATTCTAATCTATCACTCCGATTTGCAAACGGATTTCACTGAAGCTGTAACTTTCATCCCAGAACATAGTTTAGGGGCCATTACCTCTTCAACTATAGTCATTTTTCTTTCGATTGCAAACGTAACCAGTTTTTCAATGGTGTAATGGTTTAACATAGAAAACTTACCGTTGGCTCTCGATTCTAATCTATCACTCCGATTTGCAAACGGATTTCACTGAAGCTGTAACTTTCATCCCAGAACATAGTTTAGGGGCCATTACCTCTTCAACTATAGTCATTTTTCTTTCGATTGCAAACGTAACCAGTTTTTCAATGGTGTAATGGTTTAACATAGAAAACTTACCGTTGGCTCTCGATTCTAATCTATCACTCCGATTTGCAAACGGATTTCACTGAAGCTGTAACTTTCATCCCAGAACATAGTTTAGGGGCCATTACCTCTTCAACTATAGTCATTTTTCTTTCGATTGCAAACGTAACCAGTTTTTCAATGGTGTAATGGTTTAACATAGAAAACTTACCGTTGGCTCTCGATTCTAATCTATCACTCCGATTTGCAAACGGATTTCACTGAAGCTGTAACTTTCATCCCAGAACATAGTTTAGGGGCCATTACCTCTTCAACTATAGTCATTTTTCTTTCGATTGCAAACGTAACCAGTTTTTCAATGGTGTAATGGTTTAACATAGAAAACTTACCGTTGGCTCTCGATTCTAATCTATCACTCCGATTTGCAAACGGATTTCACTGAAGCTGTAACTTTCATCCCAGAACATAGTTTAGGGGCCATTACCTCTTCAACTATAGTCATTTTTCTTTCGATTGCAAACGTAACCAGTTTTTCAATGGTGTAATGGTTTAACATAGAAAACTTACCGTTGGCTCTCGATTCTAATCTATCACTCCGATTTGCAAACGGATTTCACTGAAGCTGTAACTTTCATCCCAGAACATAGTTTAGGGGCCATTACCTCTTCAACTATAGTCATTTTTCTTTCGATTGCAAACGTAACCAGTTTTTCAATGGTGTAATGGTTTAACATAGAAAACTTACCGTTGGCTCTCGATTCTAATCTATCACTCCGATTTGCAAACGGATTTCACTGAAGCTGTAACTTTCATCCCAGAACATAGTTTAGGGGCCATTACCTCTTCAACTATAGTCATTTTTCTTTCGATTGCAAACGTAACCAGTTTTTCAATGGTGTAATGGTTTAACATAGAAAACTTACCGTTGGCTCTCGATTCTAATCTATCACTCCGATTTGCAAACGGATTTCACTGAAGCTGTAACTTTCATCCCAGAACATAGTTTAGGGGCCATTACCTCTTCAACTATAGTCATTTTTCTTTCGATTGCAAACGTAACCAGTTTTTCAATGGTGTAATGGTTTAACATAGAAAACTTACCGTTGGCTCTCGATTCTAATCTATCACTCCGATTTGCAAACGGATTTCACTGAAGCTGTAACTTTCATCCCAGAACATAGTTTAGGGGCCATTACCTCTTCAACTATAGTCATTTTTCTTTCGATTGCAAACGTAACCAGTTTTTCAATGGTGTAATGGTTTAACATAGAAAACTTACCGTTGGCTCTCGATTCTAATCTATCACTCCGATTTGCAAACGGATTTCACTGAAGCTGTAACTTTCATCCCAGAACATAGTTTAGGGGCCATTACCTCTTCAACTATAGTCATTTTTCTTTCGATTGCAAACGTAACCAGTTTTTCAATGGTGTAATGGTTTAACATAGAAAACTTACCGTTGGCTCTCGATTCTAATCTATCACTCCGATTTGCAAACGGATTTCACTGAAGCTGTAACTTTCATCCCAGAACATAGTTTAGGGGCCATTACCTCTTCAACTATAGTCATTTTTCTTTCGATTGCAAACGTAACCAGTTTTTCAATGGTGTAATGGTTTAACATAGAAAACTTACCGTTGGCTCTCGATTCTAATCTATCACTCCGATTTGCAAACGGATTTCACTGAAGCTGTAACTTTCATCCCAGAACATAGTTTAGGGGCCATTACCTCTTCAACTATAGTCATTTTTCTTTCGATTGCAAACGTAACCAGTTTTTCAATGGTGTAATGGTTTAACATAGAAAACTTACCGTTGGCTCTCGATTCTAATCTATCACTCCGATTTGCAAACGGATTTCACTGAAGCTGTAACTTTCATCCCAGAACATAGTTTAGGGGCCATTACCTCTTCAACTATAGTCATTTTTCTTTCGATTGCAAACGTAACCAGTTTTTCAATGGTGTAATGGTTTAACATAGAAAACTTACCGTTGGCTCTCGATTCTAATCTATCACTCCGATTTGCAAACGGATTTCACTGAAGCTGTAACTTTCATCCCAGAACATAGTTTAGGGGCCATTACCTCTTCAACTATAGTCATTTTTCTTTCGATTGCAAACGTAACCAGTTTTTCAATGGTGTAATGGTTTAACATAGAAAACTTACCGTTGGCTCTCGATTCTAATCTATCACTCCGATTTGCAAACGGATTTCACTGAAGCTGTAACTTTCATCCCAGAACATAGTTTAGGGGCCATTACCTCTTCAACTATAGTCATTTTTCTTTCGATTGCAAACGTAACCAGTTTTTCAATGGTGTAATGGTTTAACATAGAAAACTTACCGTTGGCTCTCGATTCTAATCTATCACTCCGATTTGCAAACGGATTTCACTGAAGCTGTAACTTTCATCCCAGAACATAGTTTAGGGGCCATTACCTCTTCAACTATAGTCATTTTTCTTTCGATTGCAAACGTAACCAGTTTTTCAATGGTGTAATGGTTTAACATAGAAAACTTACCGTTGGCTCTCGATTCTAATCTATCACTCCGATTTGCAAACGGATTTCACTGAAGCTGTAACTTTCATCCCAGAACATAGTTTAGGGGCCATTACCTCTTCAACTATAGTCATTTTTCTTTCGATTGCAAACGTAACCAGTTTTTCAATGGTGTAATGGTTTAACATAGAAAACTTACCGTTGGCTCTCGATTCTAATCTATCACTCCGATTTGCAAACGGATTTCACTGAAGCTGTAACTTTCATCCCAGAACATAGTTTAGGGGCCATTACCTCTTCAACTATAGTCATTTTTCTTTCGATTGCAAACGTAACCAGTTTTTCAATGGTGTAATGGTTTAACATAGAAAACTTACCGTTGGCTCTCGATTCTAATCTATCACTCCGATTTGCAAACGGATTTCACTGAAGCTGTAACTTTCATCCCAGAACATAGTTTAGGGGCCATTACCTCTTCAACTATAGTCATTTTTCTTTCGATTGCAAACGTAACCAGTTTTTCAATGGTGTGTAATGGTTTAACATAGAAAACTTACCGTTGGCTCTCGATTCTAATCTATCACTCCGATTTGCAAACGGATTTCACTGAAGCTGTAACTTTCATCCCAGAACATAGTTTAGGGGCCATTACCTCTTCAACTATAGTCATTTTTCTTTCGATTGCAAACGTAACCAGTTTTTCAATGGTGTAATGGTTTAACATAGAAAACTTACCGTTGGCTCTCGATTCTAATCTATCACTCCGATTTGCAAACGGATTTCACTGAAGCTGTAACTTTCATCCCAGAACATAGTTTAGGGGCCATTACCTCTTCAACTATAGTCATTTTTCTTTCGATTGCAAACGTAACCAGTTTTTCAATGGTGTAATGGTTTAACATAGAAAACTTACCGTTGGCTCTCGATTCTAATCTATCACTCCGATTTGCAAACGGATTTCACTGAAGCTGTAACTTTCATCCCAGAACATAGTTTAGGGGCCATTACCTCTTCAACTATAGTCATTTTTCTTTCGATTGCAAACGTAACCAGTTTTTCAATGGTGTAATGGTTTAACATAGAAAACTTACCGTTGGCTCTCGATTCTAATCTATCACTCCGATTTGCAAACGGATTTCACTGAAGCTGTAACTTTCATCCCAGAACATAGTTTAGGGGCCATTACCTCTTCAACTATAGTCATTTTTCTTTCGATTGCAAACGTAACCAGTTTTTCAATGGTGTAATGGTTTAACATAGAAAACTTACCGTTGGCTCTCGATTCTAATCTATCACTCCGATTTGCAAACGGATTTCACTGAAGCTGTAACTTTCATCCCAGAACATAGTTTAGGGGCCATTACCTCTTCAACTATAGTCATTTTTCTTTCGATTGCAAACGTAACCAGTTTTTCAATGGTGTAATGGTTTAACATAGAAAACTTACCGTTGGCTCTCGATTCTAATCTATCACTCCGATTTGCAAACGGATTTCACTGAAGCTGTAACTTTCATCCCAGAACATAGTTTAGGGGCCATTACCTCTTCAACTATAGTCATTTTTCTTTCGATTGCAAACGTAACCAGTTTTTCAATGGTGTAATGGTTTAACATAGAAAACTTACCGTTGGCTCTCGATTCTAATCTATCACTCCGATTTGCAAACGGATTTCACTGAAGCTGTAACTTTCATCCCAGAACATAGTTTAGGGGCCATTACCTCTTCAACTATAGTCATTTTTCTTTCGATTGCAAACGTAACCAGTTTTTCAATGGTGTAATGGTTTAACATAGAAAACTTACCGTTGGCTCTCGATTCTAATCTATCACTCCGATTTGCAAACGGATTTCACTGAAGCTGTAACTTTCATCCCAGAACATAGTTTAGGGGCCATTACCTCTTCAACTATAGTCATTTTTCTTTCGATTGCAAACGTAACCAGTTTTTCAATGGTGTAATGGTTTAACATAGAAAACTTACCGTTGGCTCTCGATTCTAATCTATCACTCCGATTTGCAAACGGATTTCACTGAAGCTGTAACTTTCATCCCAGAACATAGTTTAGGGGCCATTACCTCTTCAACTATAGTCATTTTTCTTTCGATTGCAAACGTAACCAGTTTTTCAATGGTGTAATGGTTTAACATAGAAAACTTACCGTTGGCTCTCGATTCTAATCTATCACTCCGATTTGCAAACGGATTTCACTGAAGCTGTAACTTTCATCCCAGAACATAGTTTAGGGGCCATTACCTCTTCAACTATAGTCATTTTTCTTTCGATTGCAAACGTAACCAGTTTTTCAATGGTGTAATGGTTTAACATAGAAAACTTACCGTTGGCTCTCGATTCTAATCTATCACTCCGATTTGCAAACGGATTTCACTGAAGCTGTAACTTTCATCCCAGAACATAGTTTAGGGGCCATTACCTCTTCAACTATAGTCATTTTTCTTTCGATTGCAAACGTAACCAGTTTTTCAATGGTGTAATGGTTTAACATAGAAAACTTACCGTTGGCTCTCGATTCTAATCTATCACTCCGATTTGCAAACGGATTTCACTGAAGCTGTAACTTTCATCCCAGAACATAGTTTAGGGGCCATTACCTCTTCAACTATAGTCATTTTTCTTTCGATTGCAAACGTAACCAGTTTTTCAATGGTGTAATGGTTTAACATAGAAAACTTACCGTTGGCTCTCGATTCTAATCTATCACTCCGATTTGCAAACGGATTTCACTGAAGCTGTAACTTTCATCCCAGAACATAGTTTAGGGGCCATTACCTCTTCAACTATAGTCATTTTTCTTTCGATTGCAAACGTAACCAGTTTTTCAATGGTGTAATGGTTTAACATAGAAAACTTACCGTTGGCTCTCGATTCTAATCTATCACTCCGATTTGCAAACGGATTTCACTGAAGCTGTAACTTTCATCCCAGAACATAGTTTAGGGGCCATTACCTCTTCAACTATAGTCATTTTTCTTTCGATTGCAAACGTAACCAGTTTTTCAATGGTGTAATGGTTTAACATAGAAAACTTACCGTTGGCTCTCGATTCTAATCTATCACTCCGATTTGCAAACGGATTTCACTGAAGCTGTAACTTTCATCCCAGAACATAGTTTAGGGGCCATTACCTCTTCAACTATAGTCATTTTTCTTTCGATTGCAAACGTAACCAGTTTTTCAATGGTGTAATGGTTTAACATAGAAAACTTACCGTTGGCTCTCGATTCTAATCTATCACTCCGATTTGCAAACGGATTTCACTGAAGCTGTAACTTTCATCCCAGAACATAGTTTAGGGGCCATTACCTCTTCAACTATAGTCATTTTTCTTTCGATTGCAAACGTAACCAGTTTTTCAATGGTGTAATGGTTTAACATAGAAAACTTACCGTTGGCTCTCGATTCTAATCTATCACTCCGATTTGCAAACGGATTTCACTGAAGCTGTAACTTTCATCCCAGAACATAGTTTAGGGGCCATTACCTCTTCAACTATAGTCATTTTTCTTTCGATTGCAAACGTAACCAGTTTTTCAATGGTGTAATGGTTTAACATAGAAAACTTACCGTTGGCTCTCGATTCTAATCTATCACTCCGATTTGCAAACGGATTTCACTGAAGCTGTAACTTTCATCCCAGAACATAGTTTAGGGGCCATTACCTCTTCAACTATAGTCATTTTTCTTTCGATTGCAAACGTAACCAGTTTTTCAATGGTGTAATGGTTTAACATAGAAAACTTACCGTTGGCTCTCGATTCTAATCTATCACTCCGATTTGCAAACGGATTTCACTGAAGCTGTAACTTTCATCCCAGAACTTACTTTAGGGGCCATTACCTCTTCAACTATAGTCATTTTTCTTTCGATTGCAAACGTAACCAGTTTTTCAATGGTGTAATGGTTTAACATAGAAAACTTACCGTTGGCTCTCGATTCTAATCTATCACTCCGATTTGCAAACGGATTTCACTGAAGCTGTAACTTTCATCCCAGAACATAGTTTAGGGGCCATTACCTCTTCAACTATAGTCATTTTTCTTTCGATTGCAAACGTAACCAGTTTTTCAATGGTGTAATGGTTTAACATAGAAAACTTACCGTTGGCTCTCGATTCTAATCTATCACTCCGATTTGCAAACGGATTTCACTGAAGCTGTAACTTTCATCCCAGAACATAGTTTAGGGGCCATTACCTCTTCAACTATAGTCATTTTTCTTTCGATTGCAAACGTAACCAGTTTTTCAATGGTGTAATGGTTTAACATAGAAAACTTACCGTTGGCTCTCGATTCTAATCTATCACTCCGATTTGCAAACGGATTTCACTGAAGCTGTAACTTTCATCCCAGAACATAGTTTAGGGGCCATTACCTCTTCAACTATAGTCATTTTTCTTTCGATTGCAAACGTAACCAGTTTTTCAATGGTGTAATGGTTTAACATAGAAAACTTACCGTTGGCTCTCGATTCTAATCTATCACTCCGATTTGCAAACGGATTTCACTGAAGCTGTAACTTTCATCCCAGAACATAGTTTAGGGGCCATTACCTCTTCAACTATAGTCATTTTTCTTTCGATTGCAAACGTAACCAGTTTTTCAATGGTGTAATGGTTTAACATAGAAAACTTACCGTTGGCTCTCGATTCTAATCTATCACTCCGATTTGCAAACGGATTTCACTGAAGCTGTAACTTTCATCCCAGAACATAGTTTAGGGGCCATTACCTCTTCAACTATAGTCATTTTTCTTTCGATTGCAAACGTAACCAGTTTTTCAATGGTGTAATGGTTTAACATAGAAAACTTACCGTTGGCTCTCGATTCTAATCTATCACTCCGATTTGCAAACGGATTTCACTGAAGCTGTAACTTTCATCCCAGAACATAGTTTAGGGGCCATTACCTCTTCAACTATAGTCATTTTTCTTTCGATTGCAAACGTAACCAGTTTTTCAATGGTGTAATGGTTTAACATAGAAAACTTACCGTTGGCTCTCGATTCTAATCTATCACTCCGATTTGCAAACGGATTTCACTGAAGCTGTAACTTTCATCCCAGAACATAGTTTAGGGGCCATTACCTCTTCAACTATAGTCATTTTTCTTTCGATTGCAAACGTAACCAGTTTTTCAATGGTGTAATGGTTTAACATAGAAAACTTACCGTTGGCTCTCGATTCTAATCTATCACTCCGATTTGCAAACGGATTTCACTGAAGCTGTAACTTTCATCCCAGAACATAGTTTAGGGGCCATTACCTCTTCAACTATAGTCATTTTTCTTTCGATTGCAAACGTAACCAGTTTTTCAATGGTGTAATGGTTTAACATAGAAAACTTACCGTTGGCTCTCGATTCTAATCTATCACTCCGATTTGCAAACGGATTTCACTGAAGCTGTAACTTTCATCCCAGAACATAGTTTAGGGGCCATTACCTCTTCAACTATAGTCATTTTTCTTTCGATTGCAAACGTAACCAGTTTTTCAATGGTGTAATGGTTTAACATAGAAAACTTACCGTTGGCTCTCGATTCTAATCTATCACTCCGATTTGCAAACGGATTTCACTGAAGCTGTAACTTTCATCCCAGAACATAGTTTAGGGGCCATTACCTCTTCAACTATAGTCATTTTTCTTTCGATTGCAAACGTAACCAGTTTTTCAATGGTGTAATGGTTTAACATAGAAAACTTACCGTTGGCTCTCGATTCTAATCTATCACTCCGATTTGCAAACGGATTTCACTGAAGCTGTAACTTTCATCCCAGAACATAGTTTAGGGGCCATTACCTCTTCAACTATAGTCATTTTTCTTTCGATTGCAAACGTAACCAGTTTTTCAATGGTGTAATGGTTTAACATAGAAAACTTACCGTTGGCTCTCGATTCTAATCTATCACTCCGATTTGCAAACGGATTTCACTGAAGCTGTAACTTTCATCCCAGAACATAGTTTAGGGGCCATTACCTCTTCAACTATAGTCATTTTTCTTTCGATTGCAAACGTAACCAGTTTTTCAATGGTGTAATGGTTTAACATAGAAAACTTACCGTTGGCTCTCGATTCTAATCTATCACTCCGATTTGCAAACGGATTTCACTGAAGCTGTAACTTTCATCCCAGAACATAGTTTAGGGGCCATTACCTCTTCAACTATAGTCATTTTTCTTTCGATTGCAAACGTAACCAGTTTTTCAATGGTGTAATGGTTTAACATAGAAAACTTACCGTTGGCTCTCGATTCTAATCTATCACTCCGATTTGCAAACGGATTTCACTGAAGCTGTAACTTTCATCCCAGAACATAGTTTAGGGGCCATTACCTCTTCAACTATAGTCATTTTTCTTTCGATTGCAAACGTAACCAGTTTTTCAATGGTGTAATGGTTTAACATAGAAAACTTACCGTTGGCTCTCGATTCTAATCTATCACTCCGATTTGCAAACGGATTTCACTGAAGCTGTAACTTTCATCCCAGAACATAGTTTAGGGGCCATTACCTCTTCAACTATAGTCATTTTTCTTTCGATTGCAAACGTAACCAGTTTTTCAATGGTGTAATGGTTTAACATAGAAAACTTACCGTTGGCTCTCGATTCTAATCTATCACTCCGATTTGCAAACGGATTTCACTGAAGCTGTAACTTTCATCCCAGAACATAGTTTAGGGGCCATTACCTCTTCAACTATAGTCATTTTTCTTTCGATTGCAAACGTAACCAGTTTTTCAATGGTGTAATGGTTTAACATAGAAAACTTACCGTTGGCTCTCGATTCTAATCTATCACTCCGATTTGCAAACGGATTTCACTGAAGCTGTAACTTTCATCCCAGAACATAGTTTAGGGGCCATTACCTCTTCAACTATAGTCATTTTTCTTTCGATTGCAAACGTAACCAGTTTTTCAATGGTGTAATGGTTTAACATAGAAAACTTACCGTTGGCTCTCGATTCTAATCTATCACTCCGATTTGCAAACGGATTTCACTGAAGCTGTAACTTTCATCCCAGAACATAGTTTAGGGGCCATTACCTCTTCAACTATAGTCATTTTTCTTTCGATTGCAAACGTAACCAGTTTTTCAATGGTGTAATGGTTTAACATAGAAAACTTACCGTTGGCTCTCGATTCTAATCTATCACTCCGATTTGCAAACGGATTTCACTGAAGCTGTAACTTTCATCCCAGAACATAGTTTAGGGGCCATTACCTCTTCAACTATAGTCATTTTTCTTTCGATTGCAAACGTAACCAGTTTTTCAATGGTGTAATGGTTTAACATAGAAAACTTACCGTTGGCTCTCGATTCTAATCTATCACTCCGATTTGCAAACGGATTTCACTGAAGCTGTAACTTTCATCCCAGAACATAGTTTAGGGGCCATTACCTCTTCAACTATAGTCATTTTTCTTTCGATTGCAAACGTAACCAGTTTTTCAATGGTGTAATGGTTTAACATAGAAAACTTACCGTTGGCTCTCGATTCTAATCTATCACTCCGATTTGCAAACGGATTTCACTGAAGCTGTAACTTTCATCCCAGAACATAGTTTAGGGGCCATTACCTCTTCAACTATAGTCATTTTTCTTTCGATTGCAAACGTAACCAGTTTTTCAATGGTGTAATGGTTTAACATAGAAAACTTACCGTTGGCTCTCGATTCTAATCTATCACTCCGATTTGCAAACGGATTTCACTGAAGCTGTAACTTTCATCCCAGAACATAGTTTAGGGGCCATTACCTCTTCAACTATAGTCATTTTTCTTTCGATTGCAAACGTAACCAGTTTTTCAATGGTGTAATGGTTTAACATAGAAAACTTACCGTTGGCTCTCGATTCTAATCTATCACTCCGATTTGCAAACGGATTTCACTGAAGCTGTAACTTTCATCCCAGAACATAGTTTAGGGGCCATTACCTCTTCAACTATAGTCATTTTTCTTTCGATTGCAAACGTAACCAGTTTTTCAATGGTGTAATGGTTTAACATAGAAAACTTACCGTTGGCTCTCGATTCTAATCTATCACTCCGATTTGCAAACGGATTTCACTGAAGCTGTAACTTTCATCCCAGAACATAGTTTAGGGGCCATTACCTCTTCAACTATAGTCATTTTTCTTTCGATTGCAAACGTAACCAGTTTTTCAATGGTGTAATGGTTTAACATAGAAAACTTACCGTTGGCTCTCGATTCTAATCTATCACTCCGATTTGCAAACGGATTTCACTGAAGCTGTAACTTTCATCCCAGAACATAGTTTAGGGGCCATTACCTCTTCAACTATAGTCATTTTTCTTTCGATTGCAAACGTAACCAGTTTTTCAATGGTGTAATGGTTTAACATAGAAAACTTACCGTTGGCTCTCGATTCTAATCTATCACTCCGATTTGCAAACGGATTTCACTGAAGCTGTAACTTTCATCCCAGAACATAGTTTAGGGGCCATTACCTCTTCAACTATAGTCATTTTTCTTTCGATTGCAAACGTAACCAGTTTTTCAATGGTGTAATGGTTTAACATAGAAAACTTACCGTTGGCTCTCGATTCTAATCTATCACTCCGATTTGCAAACGGATTTCACTGAAGCTGTAACTTTCATCCCAGAACATAGTTTAGGGGCCATTACCTCTTCAACTATAGTCATTTTTCTTTCGATTGCAAACGTAACCAGTTTTTCAATGGTGTAATGGTTTAACATAGAAAACTTACCGTTGGCTCTCGATTCTAATCTATCACTCCGATTTGCAAACGGATTTCACTGAAGCTGTAACTTTCATCCCAGAACATAGTTTAGGGGCCATTACCTCTTCAACTATAGTCATTTTTCTTTCGATTGCAAACGTAACCAGTTTTTCAATGGTGTAATGGTTTAACATAGAAAACTTACCGTTGGCTCTCGATTCTAATCTATCACTCCGATTTGCAAACGGATTTCACTGAAGCTGTAACTTTCATCCCAGAACATAGTTTAGGGGCCATTACCTCTTCAACTATAGTCATTTTTCTTTCGATTGCAAACGTAACCAGTTTTTCAATGGTGTAATGGTTTAACATAGAAAACTTACCGTTGGCTCTCGATTCTAATCTATCACTCCGATTTGCAAACGGATTTCACTGAAGCTGTAACTTTCATCCCAGAACATAGTTTAGGGGCCATTACCTCTTCAACTATAGTCATTTTTCTTTCGATTGCAAACGTAACCAGTTTTTCAATGGTGTAATGGTTTAACATAGAAAACTTACCGTTGGCTCTCGATTCTAATCTATCACTCCGATTTGCAAACGGATTTCACTGAAGCTGTAACTTTCATCCCAGAACATAGTTTAGGGGCCATTACCTCTTCAACTATAGTCATTTTTCTTTCGATTGCAAACGTAACCAGTTTTTCAATGGTGTAATGGTTTAACATAGAAAACTTACCGTTGGCTCTCGATTCTAATCTATCACTCCGATTTGCAAACGGATTTCACTGAAGCTGTAACTTTCATCCCAGAACATAGTTTAGGGGCCATTACCTCTTCAACTATAGTCATTTTTCTTTCGATTGCAAACGTAACCAGTTTTTCAATGGTGTAATGGTTTAACATAGAAAACTTACCGTTGGCTCTCGATTCTAATCTATCACTCCGATTTGCAAACGGATTTCACTGAAGCTGTAACTTTCATCCCAGAACATAGTTTAGGGGCCATTACCTCTTCAACTATAGTCATTTTTCTTTCGATTGCAAACGTAACCAGTTTTTCAATGGTGTAATGGTTTAACATAGAAAACTTACCGTTGGCTCTCGATTCTAATCTATCACTCCGATTTGCAAACGGATTTCACTGAAGCTGTAACTTTCATCCCAGAACATAGTTTAGGGGCCATTACCTCTTCAACTATAGTCATTTTTCTTTCGATTGCAAACGTAACCAGTTTTTCAATGGTGTAATGGTTTAACATAGAAAACTTACCGTTGGCTCTCGATTCTAATCTATCACTCCGATTTGCAAACGGATTTCACTGAAGCTGTAACTTTCATCCCAGAACATAGTTTAGGGGCCATTACCTCTTCAACTATAGTCATTTTTCTTTCGATTGCAAACGTAACCAGTTTTTCAATGGTGTAATGGTTTAACATAGAAAACTTACCGTTGGCTCTCGATTCTAATCTATCACTCCGATTTGCAAACGGATTTCACTGAAGCTGTAACTTTCATCCCAGAACATAGTTTAGGGGCCATTACCTCTTCA